>NW_026623360.1:302869-309978 GCF_030028575.1 Malurus melanocephalus
AAAGATCAAAGATCATTAGCTTGGATAATTACTGTGGTTTGTTCTTAAATCCTTCTTTTTGGCCACCTTTATTATATTTCTACATTAATCTGCCAGAGGTTATGATCCTTTCCATTTTCTCCTTTTGCACATGCCTTCAGCTTTTGAACTTCTCCCTGCTGCTGTCCCTTGCTCTGCTGCTGAACAAAGATGGCCACTTCTGCCCTTTCTGAAAAGGCTCAGGCCTATTGACCTAGCACCCCTCAGCAACCTCTGTACAGCTAGGAGGAAGTTAATTCTCATAGTTGCCCTTTTTAAATCCTTTTAAAACGATTCCTCATTTTTATACACTTCCTCTTTCTGGAGCTGAGCATATCTGTAATGGATATTTGGCCTCTATAACTATTGTGCACGGCTCAGGTCTGAGTCAAGGGCTGTGCCTTCTCTTGTGAATCCTTCCTTGAAATGGAAGTATCTAAAAATTCAGTCCCAGTAAGGGAATGTAACCAAACTAYATGAGTGGAAGGGATTGAGCCATTGCCCCAAAACTGCAGATGACAAACCAATCTGTTTGTGCTGAGGTGTGTCTGTTTGACCACGTGTGAGGTCACTGTGCATGGCAGCTTGTCTTGTAATCACATCGAGATATTTTGGACTGGAAAAGCTTCCTTGAGGGGACAAGTAAGTTAAGTGGCTGATATTTTCCRGAAAATCAGACACAAACCCTTCTCTCAAGCTGCAATTCACAGGGCGGCAGGAATAACACACGTGTAAGGAAGTCGGTTCAGTGTGTTATCAGCCAGAGAAAGCAAAAAGGAAATAAATTACTTTTGTTGTAACCTCGTAATTTCCCCGAAACACGGCAGCAGATTCTGGAGTGATGGGAAAGGGCAGGTCTTATCAGAAAGAGTGACTGTGCATTTATCAGTATAATAAACATGTGGCCATGCCAAAACCCACTTTTGTTCCTGCCTCCTTTACCTAAGGATAGAAGGAAGCCCTAGGATGAAATCTTACCTGCAGACCCATGTTAAGATCACAGAAAACAGGCACATCCAATTTCAATAATCTTTCTAAAATTTCAGATCCTGAAGGTTCAAGATAAAAAGTCCAAACCCAAGCTCTCATAGGGCCTGTCATGAGTGTGCCAAGTTTGTCTGGAAATGTGCCCAAAAAAATCTTTGTACCAAACAAGTCTGCTCTGATGCAGTGAAAGAACCTCCTTTACATAAAATTCCCACCTAATCCAGAAGAGTTTTTGTGTAGGGATGACTTYGGGTCTATTTGCATATATGCAGGAAAGAGAAAAAAACTTAACAGTGAAGCCCAGTGTAGTGTTCACTTGGACAGGCAAATTTTGAGGCCAACTGAGCAGGTGGGGAAATGACACGAAAATGTAAACTGAAAGTACAGATAGCACTTGCTTAAGGATCTGTTGCAGCAACAAACCAGTCCCATTTACAAACATTTTCAAGTCTGTGTGAGRGAATGTGAGCCTCAGTACTCTTACCTCATCCCTATGGAGCTGCCACTGCAGGAGGAGCTGTCAGGTGCTCTCTCCATAGGGGTGGATGCACAGAGGCTCTTTCATTCAGTAAACCTGAAATTTCAATTTCATAGTTCCCAACAGAAGGAAAAACTGTTCCAAGTCAAGCTGAATGTTTCCCTTGACTTCTAAGCATTCTTGGAAGCCTCACAAGTTTCCACATGAAGAAAGAAAGATCCCCGGTGGCACTGCTGTGATGGGAAAAGATGCTCCAGGTTTCTTGGCTCCAACTTTGGATAAACAAATTTAGCAAACAAAGAGTAAGTTAGAAGAGAAACAACCTGAACTGCAGCAAGCCAGAATTTGTTGTGGCAACACCTGGCTGAGGTAACTATGGCCATTTAATTAATTGCTATGCACTATCTTCCTCCTCACTTGAAGAAAGAAGCTGTTTAATGACAAGGTCCAGGCAGCTTCATCAGGAAGTAWCTGGCAAAGTGGGCAGGCACAGGGAAATTCCATCTGCTGAGCACTCTCCCACAGTCCTACAAAACCTCCACAAACTTACATTTACCTTTCTGATGATGCTCTCCTGACTTTAATACAGCTGTCACAATAATAGCAATATCATTAATTAATTATTTCCAAGGCTGGAATAAGCAGAGCACCAGGCAAACAGCTTGGGAAGACTCAGGGTTGGGTGGAAATGATTGGTTAATGGATCCTTGCTCAGTGAATATCAATAACTCTTGTGAAGCTTAATACTGACTTTAAAAGCAAAGAATGAAAATTAATTTAGAACTGGTAGGCAGAGAAAGGGTTTAAAAACCTGGGTGGGGTTTTAACCCACGTGGCTGGTCTTAGTCAAGGATTCCTAGAAGGAAAAGCATGAGGTCAAGTGGTGGCTCAACCTCAYTTTATCTCCAGGACAGTGACAAATGGAGGGCTGGATGGAAAATTGCTTCTGACATGTGCAGACCTTTCCACAGCTAACCTGAAATTTTACATTTAACTGGTTTGGAGCATGTGGAATGAAGATGGAGTAGCGGATAATAATATATGCTTCAGTGACTTTCACATAACACTGCAATAACAAAKAGGTAATAAAAATGTCATAGCCATTGACAAAATACAGATTATCCTGTTCCTTTGTTGTGTTTTTGTCCCTAAATATAACTCAATATTGTGGCCATGATCTTTCTTAATGGTGACCTTCAAGCTTAAAAACAAATTGCCTTTGTGGCTGCATAAACACACACACACACACACACACACACACACAAAGGCAATCTGCTTTCTGACAGAGCTTTTCCCCCATAGGCTTCCTTGCTCAGAAATAATAAGGATAAAATATCAAATGTTTTGGCTTTCCTGAGACATTTATGGGAAGTGTCAGAAATACTGTTTTCCTAGCTTTTCTCTGGACGAGCTAGGGAATCACATCTTTAATCCTAAATGCTTCCACAAGTTGTTGCATTCTGTTTATCCTCAGTTACTGCTTTTTTTTTTTTTTCCCTGATATAAACCACAGTATACAGCCTGAATTAGCCAGTCTTTTCTCTTTTCCTATTGTTTACCTAATCAACCTGTGGCAGAGACAGAATTATTAGAACTCAGGAATTTTTTGATCCTCTAAGTGCCCATCTCTCTCTGGTCCTTTTAACTCTCTTTCCTGTCCCTTCCTTTGTCCTTCTCAGCCTCCTTTTCTGGTGTACTTCAAACCATTTCAGGATACAAATCAATGGGTGCGTTATGGAGGAAAAAAAATCTTTAGTGCTTTGGCTATGAATAATGTTGAAGGGGTTTGTATTTCAAAGGTTTGAAACACAGCAAAAACTAAGGCAAAGTAAAAACAGTTTTAGGAGGGAAAAACKAATCAGAGTTTGCAATGGGGTGGCTTTCCTTCCTCCTACAGGAAAAAAAAAAGCCTGCAATGGCTTTTCCAAAATTTTTGGTTTTAATATGATTTTATACCAGGGAAAGAACTAGTATGATTCATCTCCAAAAAAGGAAGATAAAAAGATTGGTTAAGGAGCCTTCAAGGCAAATAGTGATCATTACTGTAGGTCCTTTGTAAAAGGCCCTGGCAAGATATGCTTGGGGAGAACAAGCATAAACTGATGGCAATTTAGCCTTTGACTTCCTTGAGTCTGGGATTTAATCCCGAAGGAAGGGGAAAAGATGTGAAAATCTCCTGTGTTGCACTGCAAGTGCTTCTCAGCTCTTCCTTTAGGCAGAGCAGGCAAAGGTTGGAGCCAGCTCTGGCAGAGGTTTTGGGAGTCTGACGTACTCCCAAAAAGCAGATGCTGTCCTGAGGGTGAAGAACTCTGAGCTGCACAATTGAGCGAGTGACAAGATGGCAGAAAAAGGAGCATTGGCATAGGAGGCTCCATGAGGAGACTTTGACAGAAATCCCTCTTGATGTGAGCAGCATTTTCAGGATTGCTCTGAGATGTCAGTGAACCCCCTAAACAGCTCCTTGGCATCTCTTCTGGAACTCAGATGTGACCTGTGGGCATGACCTTTCTGTACTTTTTTTCCAGAAGGTTTAATTAACTCCAGCTGGATTTGCAGGAATTCTGAGGATTTTCTCTAGGAGCATAACCTCTTGGAGCACAAAAGCTCTTACAAACACCTGGAGTTTCTGACAGATGTATCATTATCTCACCTTTTTTGTGAAGCCAGGAATAAAAGAGAAATCTTTTGTGTTTGTGCATGTTACTTCCATACATTGCACTTCTAAGCCACTCTTGAACTGAAATTTTCATTTTGTTTTCTATGCTCTTATTCTAAAAATTGCAGTTATTGGTGGTTACCTTTGGCTTCAACTAGTATAGATATAGATCTCTGCATGGCTAATCACATGTACTTCTGTGAAACAGCTTTTGTACTGCTGCTCCTTCCCCCAGTGATACTAAGAGTGGATATTTTCCAGAATTATGATGCCACCTTTTTTCAAGGTGCTGTCTACTTTAGCTTTGAAAATACAACCACAAGTGCYACTATAGGTTTAAGAGTTTTATCACCTGCTGGGTCAGCCAAGTGGGAGTTTTCCATGTAAGAAAATCACATTGAAAGGCTTTCTTTCTCAACTCTAGTTTGTCATCCAAGTCCTGGAGTTAAAAGAATTAACCACAAGCCCACCACAAGCCCATGCAAGCATGAGGCAGCATTCTCTCTTGATCATCATCCACCAGATTTCCAAGTTGTTCCATGGGGATGCAGCAGCACTAACAGWAAGCACTCGCTGTTGTTTGGTATCAGCTCCACAGCATATTTTAGAAGGGCTTGTGAGGCTGTGGTTCAGAGAGGTTTGTAGCTCAAGAGAAAGGGTGAATAAATAYCTAAAGATGCAGTCAGTCTGCTCAAAAGGCAGAGTTCACTCTAGTGGGGCTTCAGGGACTCCTAGAGTAGATGAGAGATTCAAGCACTTGAGGAGGTTTCTAACAAGCTTCTTCCATGGATGATTGGAACTATTCAGATCCAACAATTCGATTTGACYATATCTCTAACTCTGTTAAGACATTTTTTTGTAAATACAAATCATTAGAAATACAAATCATTGGCTGGAGCCCATCAAGCTCCAGCATAACTCTTCATTTTAGAAAGCGGCTGAACAAATTCCTGGACAAAGTGATACAGAACAGAGAAAAAGATAAAATAAGCACCTGACAAAATCAAAAAGTGATACAAACCCCTCAAAATAAATACAAGACTATGGTCCTTTTCCCATGAATATTAATGAAATAACAACATTTRTTACATCTAGGTAACAACAGTTTTTAAATGACAACCGTTCATTCTGCATGACTTCATGAATCAGCCTTTCAGAGGTTTTTYCCCCCCCATCAGATTCAAGCCATGAAATGCTAGAAACCTTGCAAGGCAGTCTTCTTGAGCTTGTTCCCACTCTGGAGCAGTCACATAAATGTTGGTGTGATCTGCAGAATGTGCACTGCAGGAATCTGAGCTCTCTGCTGCAGGAAGTGAGTAACTCACTGATTTCAGGGGCAGTTACTCATATCCTGTGAGAAGATGAGTGGGAAGGGGGGAGAACACACAAGGAGAGGAGGATCCAAGAAAAGAGGGAGAGTGTGGTGGGAGCGAGATGCACTGACAATCGGTGAAGCCTCAATCATTAGTGGTCCTCACTTTGTGGCACAACTAAAAGAAATTTGTCATTATGGAGGGAACACAAGTGTTGGACAGTAAAACGATCCCTAATCATTATAATTTCCTTGGATTTCTTTTTACAGTTTATCTTTCAGTCACATATAGAATAAAATAAAAATGTTAAATACATGTGCAAATTTGTGTTCAGAGACAAACTTTGCATGGATGTGGGGTGGCTGTGTACATATTTATATGCATAAGATAGAATTGGGTTTGGATATTTGGGGGTAAAGCTGGAAAACATGTTTAGGATTTAAAGTCTTACTGTATACATTACTTCAGTTATCAACCCTGACTTGCTTTTGCTTTATGGATCAGATCCAGGAATAATTGTGTTTAATATTTGACGAGAAGAGCCCTGACTGTGTGCAGCAAGGTGTCACTTGGGAATCTAGAAGCACTTGAYAGCTCCATTTGGGCTTGCCCAGGGCCCAGTCCAGGTACAGAAATGCTGGACTCTAGAAATGGCCACCAGCCTCGGGCCAGTGGTGACAGGAGCAYAGCAGCTGCCTTTGAGGAGGTAGGAACCATCTCTGTTTCTAAACATTCACTCTTGCCCCTCCAGCAGAGCCATGAAGGGGTTCAGCCAACACTAGGGAAAACTGGCTGCACTAAAGGCAGGCTTGGATCCAGTTTTCACTGACATTTGGAGGGACTGGGGTCTAGCATTTGGGTTTAAGTTGGTGTTTTACTGCATAGTGTGCATGGGTCAATAAACAGAGCTGGCTCCAGCAGCCCCAGCTGACACTGGCATTCTCCAGAGCAAATAGCTGGGATTCGATTGATTTAGTCCTTTGCCTGGATCATTAATTTCTGCAGTAAGTCTAGRGGCAGACAGGGAGCATGATGAGAAGGCTGATCCATTGCTTCTCAGCAGAGGTAGCTCAGGACATGCACAGCTTGAAATGAGTGGTATTGTACCAACAGACCAGGCTGTGGCCACACAAAAGTGCTGCATCAGGCTTATAAAGAAGGCCAGGTCTAATGCACTGTACTTAAAATGCTTCCTGAAAGGTTTTGGAAACCTCCAGCATCAACGGAGATCATGTTCCTAAGAAATGGGTTCAAAAGAGGTCAGGACAGGTTTATTCTTATATTGTAAAAAAGCCAGAGATACTTAAAAAAGTTCAGCAAACTCCTTGTCTGTCATTTAAGGAGACAGCAATGCCACCCAGAAAATAGTGTGCCTAAAATCACAAGGTGACAGAGCTTCCCAAGGGGGACATAGYTTCCATATTTTAGAGCTGTTTTAAATCACTGTCACTCCACAGCCCACTGCATGGATACACACGCTGTATCCATCCTGGCTGGGAGGGAGCTATAAGCTCACAAAAACCTCACAAGTAAGTATTTATAAGGGAGAGAAGAAAATAGGGTGAAAGGAGAAAGGTGAAGATAAAAATTATTTCTCCTCTCCTCTCCTCTCCTCTCCTCTCCTCTCCTCTCCTCTCCTCTCCTCTCCTCTCCTCTC
>NW_026623360.1:310368-360116 GCF_030028575.1 Malurus melanocephalus
TATGTTTATCATCTATCAGTGAATGTCTCTCCTCCCTCTTTGTCTCACTCAGAATAATTTTGCTGTAATGACACACCTCAGTTTAGAATAATCATCTGTATTTCTCATGAGTCTGTAAGTAGAGTCTGGCCCTGGAGGGTGGGGAGTGTGGGACAAGCACACAATTCACTGACCAGAAGCACAGGGTACCAGTCTCCTCCATGCAGACACACACCCTGGTTCTCAGGTGGCACATGATCAGCCTTAGGGGAGAGAAGTTGTTAGAGGATGAATTGGTGACTCAGTACTCAATAACAAAACATTGTACACAATGTTCACCTCTTGTTTTCTATTGTCTGTCCKGTATTTATTTTAATTAGCCACCAAATCTGACTAGCTGTGTCTTGGGGCTTCTTGGTTAAAGTCTGTTYCAGGAGTATTTAGGTCAACTCAGCCTACCCTTAAGAGAGGCATGAATTGTATCTCTCTGAATGCTGTGGCTGTGGAGTGAATCTGAGAACTCCCTGAAGTCTCTGAAATGGGATTATTCATCTCCCTGCTCAGGACCTGAAGCTGTTTTTAACACTGATATGCCAAAGTAGGTATCTACAAACCTATGTGATAAATAAACATGGCAGATTTGGGAATGAGGTAAGTCTGCAAAACCCCCACCCACRGCCTCTCCAAAAAGACAGTAATGAAAATGTAGTGGTTAGTGAGAAACATCTGGTCAGTTTAACCATTAACACAGACTGAACTATTCAACCTTCTTTATAAAGGCAAATTTGTGGGCAGCTCTTGTGGGATGACATTTTCCTCGGGTGACATCACTCTACAGTAATTTCTTGAAAATACTGTGATGAAACATGCAAGGAGAAAAGTATTCTGGCCTTTCCAGACACCTGTGAGTCATCCTAAGCTGCCTTTTCTACCTCCAAATCGAGATAGGTAGTTTTCTGAAAGCTGACAGTGACAGAGGAGGCACTATTAAAGAGAGTAATTAAAGCACTTTGTTGATGTATTCTGGCTTTCCAAACCTTTCAGGCAATCAGGCTATTTTTCCCCCAACTTATACCCATTTCATAAAGTTTATTTATTGTATATCTCTTGCAATATTAAGGCATGCAAGCTTAAAAAGCCTGATTAAATGGTTTCCTGGTTTTTGGAGCATTATTGTGCTGTCTGTGAGCTAGTGGCACCTCACTGGCTGCATGGGGGAGCAAATCAGCTTCAGACAGGAAACTCTAAAAATACAGGTTTCATATTTTAGTCTGATGTCCAGAGGACATGGTGGCTTTGGTCACTGTGCATTTTCCCCGGTGACAAAGGGACACCCCTGCCCCTTTAAGCTGCAGTTGAATTAGAGCAGACCCTAGTCCTTCCCTGGTCCTTTAAGATCTGCTTAAAGCTGCTGCAGTGTGACACAAAGAAAATCCTTTCCCACTGCTCTAAGGCAGAGCAATGGGCTTGAATGGACAAAGAGTAAAACCAGTTCCTCCACATGGGATATTGGTGCAATTTTTTATTGCAATAATAAAACACAGTGCACAATGTTCACCTTTTGTTTTCAAACAATTCTTCTTCATGTATTCAGTTTAATTAGCCAGCAAATCTAGCTGTTCTAGGGGCTTCCTGGTTCCAGTGTCTGTTCCAGGAGTATTTAGGTCAACCCTGCCTATCCTTAAGAGAGGCAAGAATTGTATATCTCTTTGAGTGTCTGTGGCTGTGGAGTGAATCTGAGAACTCCCTGAAGTCTCTGAAATGGGATTCATCTCCCTGTTCAGCACCTGAAGCTATTCGACCTGGGGTTACAGACAGTTCTGGAATGGTGAATCTTTGCATGGCTTTTCCACTTTTACTGTGTCTGTGTCTCTGTGCAAGGACTGGAAGCTGTGACTCTCCTCCTCCCCTTGGATATATTGACTCACATTAGAACATGAAGCACATCTACRCGTTCTCAATCCATCTGTCTGGATGACTGACCATCTGAGTGATTCCAGGTGAAGTGGAACATTTGTGAGAAAAGCCTGGCATGGAATCTAATGTTTTACAGAGTGGTGTGTGGGTATCCCTTTAAAACTGCAGGCAAACATGATCACAAACAGTTTAAAAAGAGCATCTTTGTTCCCTACAACTGTGTGTTTTTCTAGAGACTGACTTGAAGATGTGCTCTCAAACAACTGAGCTGAAGATTTTGAAAGAAAGGAATCCATCCAAGTGGTCACAACAAGGAAGAGWGCCTCCCTGTAAGCAATTTTGGCACACTTCTCTCCTCAGTATAGGGTTAAAATCCCAGAAGAATGTATTTCTGGCAAGTGTAGCAGCTGGCTCTATTGTGTCTGGTCGAGAGTTCCTGAGTACGTCAAGATTATGAATCACAAGTGAAAAAGAGAATTAGAAGTTCTGCAGTGCAATGTCTCACAAGCATTCCAGTGCAGTCTGCTCTCCCATTTCTGGGAAATCATGTCCTCTTGGACCTCAGTGGGGCAGCATAATAAATCTCTGTTAACATGGAAATTAATGTAACAAGGACAAAGGTGAAAATGGAAGGAGCTGCCAGAGTGGGCAAGACCAACTGCACAGAACCACGTGGTGTTTATTTCCAAAGAACCCAGTAAAACATCCCMAAACATGGAAACCACACCACTGTGGCCCAGGAGCCACCAATACTGGAAAACCATAGGAAGCAAGCAGGGGTGATCAAGGGCACTGTTAAGGTGCCATTCCCTGCAGGAGTAAGAAATTTGTTAGATTAAGTACCTGGATAATAAAAGAAATAATCCAGTTCTATGAAGTGAAGAGATAACAAATAATTTTAACCATCCCTGTCAATAAGGCTGGGGATGATGTCTTTTTGAAAAAACATGTCACAACATGACTTGCTCTGAACACTGGTTAGCCTGGAAAATGTAGTTATCTGCCAAAATTCTGCTGTCCCTCAGTGTCAGATGTGATGGACAGAAAGGAACCACAAGTTCCCTTTATGAGGGGAACAACAACTCCTTTGCACTTTAACTTCATTATTTCAGACGTTCTGTTATTGCAGCTTTATTCTGRCAGCCACCAAGCATAAAGAGCTGTGCAGAATATAGGCACAAACTTRCTTACTGTGGTAAATATTACCATTTTATTACCCTAATGATCAGAGTAATTTCAGACTCTGCTTCATATGATTCTTCCTGATAGATTTTCTCTGAAAAGGAATGGGATTTTTTTTTTTACATTTTAGCCTACAATTTACTGTGTATTCCACAGCTCACCAAGTCAGGACTTCAGGTTAATCCACTGTTACACAACAGACAATTAAATATGACCTAGTCATAAATAACGAGCCACACAGTTAAGGATCACTGGCATCGGCAGATGCCAAGCCACTTTGTTAAATCATAAATACAAACTCATGACACAACTTTAGTGAAAATTGATCCCTCACTAAACAGCTACACCTAAGATTAAAAACACTGCCCTTTATCATACCTCACCTCCTGAAATCCTTTTCATGTTAGAGATGTTGGCAGGGATTAATTACTCAATTACTTTTAATTGTCAGTTAAGGACCTGGTGGAAGGAACCACACAGGTGCAAGTGGAACCCTACTCATTCACCTGCAGCTGCTGCAAAATACCTGCAGAGGAAGCAGCTAAACACAATTGTTCTCAGCAGAGAAATACTAATGCCAGAGGAGAATTGCCCTTTGCATGCTTGAGCACACCAAAACAAGCCAGAGCAGYTCATGCTGCCTCACTGGAGGATTTCACTGTCTCTCAGCCTGTTGGAACCACAGGAAGGATTCCTTTTGCTGTTGACCAGTATTGCAGGGGTAGATCCCACCCTGTGCTCCCTGTGGATCTGTSTGGCACACTGAAAGCCTCAGGGTTTTTGTGGTGCCTGGGAATGTCGGCTCTCCATTGCTGAAGCACTCAGGTTTGGGCTCTTGGTTGCCTGAAGCCAGCTGGAGCATGCTACCCAGAKCCATCCACTGCAGGCAAATCTCCACAGCTGGCTCTCACAGTACAAATTAAAACCATGTGATTTGAACCAGTTCCATCATTTTATGTTCAAACTCAGTGCATTTTGGGGAGGGAGGATGGCATCATGCATCCTTTAGKGATCAAATTTAGGTGTGACAGGGCTTCTACATTGCTGAGGCTGAAGGCACGTCCATGCTGCAGCCCTCGTTCTGACTGATGCTGCAGGGAGAGAAGAGGAGGGACAGCAGGAGGTCTGCCGTGAGGTGGGCATTATACACTCACTCATTGCCCTTGAATTAATCCAAAATTCCTTTTTCTTCTTGGCTGCTTTGTTTCCCTCCCATCGCTTTACACCATGCCTCTCTCTAAATCACAAAGGAGCTGCACAGAGAGGTGCATTGCCTCAGTTCATGGTGCCCAGGTCAAGATGCTTCCTTAGCTTTATACACACCTATCTGGTACCACTGAAAGAGAAGACCTGCTTCCACACGTTCAAACACCATGTGACAACAGCCGGATGATTCTGGTGGCTTTTTTTTTGCAGCAGAAGTTAGACAAATTACTGCATTGAYACACAGGGAAAGCCTCTTGGCAGTAGCTTATTGCTGTTTTTAAAACACCACCAAGGGCAAACCTCTGTTCCCAAAGCTGCCYCTTCAATCCCAAGTCCAGTACACACCCAGGGTGCTTACTGGCACATGCAAGAGGTTAATCTGAACACAGCTCAGTTTTCAGAATGAATTCCTTACTTATCCTGTTTGCTGACACGAGCATCCAAAATATAATTGCAGGCTGACTGTTAGCAGAACCCACACTTTCCTCTGGAAAGAAAACAGAGAGAGTGAACCTTCCTTTCAGAAAGGCACGCTTCATTAGGTTGTGAACAATTGTATCCTGGCTGCCCTGACATTTTTCTTTCTACATCCACCTTCTTCAGCACTGAAATAAAATCTGTCTTCCCTTGTTTTTCTCAGTGGAAGGCACCAAGCACACAAACTGTTACTTCTTCCTATTCACTTTCTGCAACACCTGGAGAAAGCGCCAGAGAAGCTCCTGCAGAAGTGCCACCTCCACAATCTCATGTGCAAGAGCCCTCTCCTTTTGAGCTCTTAGAGCTCTTAGCTTCAAAGGTGTTGTGTTTTTTTATGAATGTGGCTTCTGTCCCTGGGATCATGGCTTGGGAAAACCATTCGGAATTTTCTCTAGCACTTKTGGAAAGTTAATGTGCAGTAAATTGCTTTCCCACACAGCTGTAGAATGGAGTACATTTTTTCCTGAAAGAGTGCTTTTATTCCAATCTTCTCTTTTTAAGTGGGCAGGGTGGAGGAGGGATGTCCCACAGCCAAATTACACAGTCCCTACAAATTTCCACTTCACAAAATTAATTCATTTAGGCCTTCAGTGAAGCGTGTAAGAGGCTAAACCCAGGACCCAAGTAATGTTTACAGTAGGCAAATATCAAGCTAAAATGGTCAGGGGAAAACTGTTTCCAGTGTTGTGTTATGCTTCTTCAGTGTTAGGTATAAACAGAAATTCAGAAGAAACATGACGGTGTAAACAGCTGTAAAATAGACAATCCTTTGTGCTCAGAGCAGGAGGCAAACGAGCTGATTGAGAACAGCAGCAGAAAGAATATAAAATGGCTGGTCTGCCTGTCTAGCTACAGTCACCAAGCCAGGTTTTCTGCAAGGCTTTCCAAGAAACAAAAACAAACAAAACCTGCATTTAAGTGTACACAAACAGCATGCAGTCATTGTCAAGCTGTACTCCTACAAACATTGAAACAGACAGAAACTTCCTAAAGATCACTTCCACTCTGGATGCCACTTACTGCAAGCTCCTAAAACAGTGCCTGACGTAGCTGAAACATGGGGGAAAAGCTGGCAAACTTTGTTTTCTGTGCTCTTAGTTGCTAGAACATGGGTTTCAGGTAAAAAGTCACTTTCAGTCAGTTGACAATTTGTTCTTAAGTAATAGAAGTCGTCCAAGCTTTCTTCCATAGATCTTAAAGAAAAAGCTAGAACAAAACTTTTGCTCTAGCCTCAGGTTTGATACCTGAAAATTGGACTTTAGTTATTTCTTATGTAAGACAACATAACACGCTATATAAAACACAAATACCATTTATTTCCGTAGAAGAGTCTGCCTTTGTCTAACAGTGAGTCAGCATCATCTGACAGATCAATTTTCTCTAAGTGTAGGATGTGGATTTTGCATATCACACTCTCCAAGGGCACCTGTTGGAAACTTGGGTCGCTACAGCGTGGAATTTCACACCACACATAAGGTCAACTCAGTGGCCTCCCAGCACATCACAAAGTCTCATCAATAAAAATGAGACTGACATGAGATACCTCAAGTTTTCTGCCCTCCAGATCTACCTTTCTATAATGAGGACACAACATTTCATAAGACTTTCTTGGCTCTTTCTGAAGYTGTGCATGTGTCTTATATCCACAGGATCAAGAGGAGGGACCTCAGGAGGCCTTTAACTCTACCTCCTGCCCAAAGGTAAATCAGCTGTGAGGTCAGGTAAGGTTGGTCAGTTTTAAGCAGCCCAGTCTTGAAAAACYTCCCAGGGTTTTCAGTGTCTCTGGGGACCGTGTTCCAAAATTTACTTGTCCTGATGTTGAAAACCTTTTTTTTGTGATCAGTCTGAACCTCTGTTGTTTCAGTCTCTGATGGTGATGTCCACCATCATCATTCTGGCTATCACCACTGTGAGCAGCCTGGCCCTGTCTTCTCATAAGCCCCCAGAGATGTGGGCAGGCTGCTGTTTGGTGTCCCCAAAGCCATCCCTTTTCCCAACCTAGATCCCTCAGCCTCTCCTCACGGGGAAAGTGCTYCAGACCATGCTGACCCTGGGGGTTCACAGCTGTAGGGAGTGTTCCAGGTGCACTCCAACACATGCTGAGCACAAGGAAGTAATCGCTTTGCTCAATCTCCTGTCTGTGCTCCTGCTAATACAGCCTGGGATGCTGCTGGCCTGTATTCCCAGGCCAGCTGCTGGCTCTTGCTCAGCCTCCTGTCTGCCAAGGCCCTGGGGTCCATCTGAGTAGAGCTGCTYTCCAGCCTGTCAGTCCCTGGTCTGTACTGTTGAAAACTCCCAAAATATTTTGATATTAAGTCTGTGGGGATGGCCAAGACACTTGCCCCATGGCACACAGAGCAGAGGCTCCCAGATCTCCCATCTGCAATAGAAGCCAAGATTAACTTCATGTAGACATTAAGCTAAAATGATGTTAATGCATTTTTCTCAATAACTTTAAAATAAGTGTACAATTTTCTCTGTATTCTTGTATCTGTAAAAGAGAACAGCTGCTGTGAGGTGTTCCTTTCCTCCAAGCACGGTTGTTTATAGTAAAGAAGACTAGGCTTTGATCAGTTGCTTATATTTRCTAAATTGATTCCAACATCTTTGTCAGTGGGCTGTATGGTTTCCCAGCATGAGATGCTCCTGCTCATTTGAAGTGGTTGAGATTGTTTTTCAATGGAATTTTCCATTATGCCCTGTACTATCTTTCTTCAAAGCACAATTTGTTCACTGGGTAGTACTCCTCGTCCAACATAACATGCAGAACCATTGCTCAAGACTTTTGTTTTCCTCCCAAGTGCTTTACCTCCATCTATTCTCTTGTCTCAGCCTAAGTTTCCTCTCAAAGCTCTCACAGGTAACCTGATGTTTGTTACCAGTTGCTGGGTCTTCTTTGTTTCCCCCCGCCCCATCTCTGCAGTATAAAAATTTTGGAGGCACTCGAGGTTTCCCAGGGAAGATACAATGCCACATAGGCTSGGGATGAGCAGACAGACCACGCCCGGGAGAAGGACTTGGGGGTGCTGTGGGTGAGAGCTCTGTCCATGTGTGCTGGGACCCAGAGCCCCATGGGCAGCAGAGGAGGGGGGATTCTGCCCCTCTGCTCTGCTGAGCCCCCCCTGCAGAGCTGCATCCAGCCCTGGGGCCCAGCACAGCAAGGACAGGGAGCTGCTGGAGCCAGTCCAGAGCAGGGACACCGAGGGGATCAGAGGGATGGAGCAGCTCTGCTGGGAGGAAAGACTGAGAGAGTTGGGATTGTTCACCTGGAGAAGAGAAGGCTTTGGGGTGACCTCACTGTGGCCTTGCAGTGCCTGAAGGGAGCCCACAGGAATGATGGAGAGAGACTCTTGACAAGGGCCTGGAGTGACAGGACAGGGGGAATGGCTTCACACTGACAGAGAATATGTTTGGATAGCATATTAGGAACAAATTCTTCCCTGTGAGGGTGCTGAGGCCCTGGCACAGGCTTCCCAGAGAAGCTGTGGCTGCCCCATCYCTGGAAATGTTCAAGGGCAGGTTGGACAGGGTTTGCAGCAACCTGAGATAGTGGAAGGTATCCCTGCATATGGGCTGGAACGAGATGATCTTAAGGGTCCCATTCCACTCTGTTTCTACTTTCCCCACTTGTGTTATAAATATGTTAAAAATATGTTATAAATGACACAGAGCCAGTAATCCTGTATGCCCTACAATTCTTGACTGAATACAAGGAGATCACTACCATCACACAGTGAGTTTCGAAAAGAGATGTTCAAACCCCAATAGCAGCAGCTGGACAAATCAGCACAGAAATCCACATCTCCAGGCCCCAAATTAATGCTTTGTCCATTAGACAGCTGCAGCAAATCAATGTTTCCCCTCCTTTTTTGCRTCAGACCTAACAGAAGATAAAAATCCTGAGCTGCAGACTGTGAAAGAGGAGGTGAAGATTTATAAGACCCAAAGTACTGAAAAATCAAACACTTACAAGGGAGCTTATTTACACCTCTGGTTAAGGTTTGCTTCCAAGTGTGATTAACTATTTGATACAGAAACACACTTTAACATTAAGTGGGCTAGAATATTCAAATAAACAGCAACTAGAAGAAAGGGTTTCCACAGTGAGGCTGCAGAAATACAGCAATTTTCAAGTATAAAAAGCTACGATATGAAATTWAAAAAATTGTGGTTCCTGAAGATGTACACGGTCTACCACAGGTCCCAAGTTAACAAGTGTGAGGTGATGCACATGTTAAGCAATAAAAGGAATCTACTCTATGAAGATCAAACCCCTTTTCCAGCAACATACAAATCTCAATTTAAGATTGCTTAAAAAAAAAATACACTTAGGCTTTGCAAAACCCAAACTTTTCCCTCTTTTAAAGTCTACTAGTTCAAAGAATAAGCAAATAAACAAAAATTCACCCCACCCCAATCCCAACCATTATTAGATGCACTGGACAGAGTTTTTCCAGGAGAAACCAAAACAAGCTCTATGACTGACTTCAAATGAAAATCTCGCCACTCATGCCTCCCCAGGACATGGGCATAATAAATAAAAAACATGTGGCTCAATACACTGCCACAGGCCTGGAGTTGTACTGTAGTCTGTTCACCCTCCRAAGTTTTTTCCTTCTGCAGAATCTAATAGTACAAGAGTTTCACAAGAGCAGACTAAATTTATTAAGCAATGAAATATCAGTCTGATAAAGTACTTTTGGTTTTAGTAATTGTTAAGAGGTAGGAACACCTTTGTCTTTTTTAATCCACAAAACACTGTGTTGTGCTACACTTGTTCTTTCACTGGGGCAGTAGAGTGAGAGACTGCATCTCATTCCTTAAGGATGAGCATGATAAAAGAATATTTGAATTCCTCTGATTTGTCTGGATGCAACAGCAATGTGTAACTTTCAAGTCAATTACTGAGTATTTCATATATAGAAACAGGTTATTTTGACCAGGAAATGARCAAATGTTATGTGGCAAYAAATAACATCCTGCAATATGCAAGGCTGGTAGCTCAAAAGAACAGAAAATGACCAAGTTTTACCCCAAATTCATGCTGTGAACCATATATTATCAGCTGGCTTGATTTAAATATCAAAAAAAGATGCTGGTATTTCTACAGTTCTGCAACAAAGGGCAAAAATTCCTTCATTGATTGTGTGAAGATAAAAACACCTCTTTAGAGAACCCTGGGGACAGCAGGCATCTTGCTGCTTATGATCACAGCATTCATGTGGCAGCCACTGCTTACACTGAAAAGCAACTTTATGTAATAAGCTATTTTCAGTTTTCTCACTGCTAATTTTTACCCAGTCATCCAATGCTTCCTCATCACTGCTTGCTTTAGAGGCACACACCAGTTGCCAAGAGAGCACAGAACATCAGCAAAAGCACAGAAGTGGCACAAGCAAGTAAAAGCAAGTGTGTCAGTGGCAACAGTGGAATCAAAGGATCATTTGTGAGATACACGCAATAATAAATGTTAATATCAGATACCTGCAGGTTTATTTCTTTGTAAATGAGATGCCAATAACAAGAACAATCATTCTGCAAACATCAGTTTACTTATCCTTTCACATGCTCTGTAAAGGGTGGTAAGCCAGTCAATCAGCCATAGGAATGCAAAATTACCATATCTATTTATTAAAATAGATGACCACCACTGTATTCACAGTACTGTCTCCAGGGAGCTGTGGCCAAYTCAAATGCGTCTGAGGCTTACAAAAAAAAAACATACCATGACCGTAGTGGGATTTAGTTATACAAATAATTCTAACATGTAACAAATTCAACTGAAGTCCTATGTGTGAACAAAAAGCTCATTTGAAGTCAAGGAAATACGTATCAAYCCACACAGATCCAGAACAGATGCGTTTCCCACACAAAACCCGCAGCCGAGCTGTGACAAAGCCGCTGCTCCCGACGCGGAGCAGAGAGCGGAGCAGCCTCGAGGTGGGGCCGGGCCGTGCACTCCATCAGCGGTGCATCCAGAGGCGTTCCCSAGGCTCTTGGGCAGGGCCATGCTGCCCTCTGGCGCTACGAGTCGGGCAGGGGCTGGCTGTGGGTGCCGCTCCTCGTCTTCAACTGCGACTGGGCGATGTCGGCCAGCGCGCTCTGGATCTTTTCCAGCAGCACATCGCCSCGATACACAACCTCCTCCAGCCGCGCCGCCGCCTCGTGGTTCTCCTCCTCCAGCCGGTACAGGCTCGCAGCCTTCAAAGTAAAACCGAAATGATGCCGACAGTTTTTTTGAGTTTTAAGTATTTTTCATGTATTCGTAGCTTTTAAGGCTACTATTACTTGGTCATGTAGCTCCTAGTATTTTTCCTAACCTTTCTCTTAGATTTTAGGACAATAAGATAACTTGGACTCTGTTTAGTCACATTCTTAAGAAGCAGCAGCCTGACAAAGATGCTTTGTTTTCCGACCAGAATTTGAGAAGACACAAGAAATGTGGCAAGGAAGCTCCTGGAACAACTCCAGTGGAGCAGAATCCAGGGAAAATTACAAAACCAACTATTCTTCTAATTGGACAATATTTATTAGATATGCTGATTTGTTAAACTTATAAAATTGTAGAAAAAATCCAATGCCAGGTGTGCCCACGACCATCAGGACACCTGGAAGCTTCCAATAAAGGCCTGCTTTTTATTTCACAGTTTTAACAYTGGTTTAAGCGTTTCCTCTTTTGATATTAGGCCACAGGGAAAAGCAAGGATCTTCAACGGAACCCAAAACTGACTTTGCTGCTCAAGGATACTGAGGGAACAGCTGGTGCTCCCTAAAAAAAGAAAGGTTTCCTTTTAGCTCCTCAATTACATCCTAACAACTTCAGAGCAACTTGCTACAGCTTGCACCCTAAACCAGTGCATATTCACAGGGAATAAACACCAAAAAATACTAAATAGGAATTTTAGCTTCTTTCATGCCATGGCTCTTGGTTCAGTACAGATCTTCTTATGAGAAATATTTATTCTCTACTGAAAGGATCTCTACTCAGCAGAGCTTAATTTAAACCTTTCATCTTTCAGATGAAACTGTATTATTTAACTTCTTCAGCTTCAAACTTCTTTTCAGTTGGACAAAATATAGTGAAATAAAACATTTAAACTTTGAAGTATTTCAATACTTTAAAATATTTACCAAATTTAAATCGACTAAAACTCATTCTAACTGAATAACAGAAAAAGCAATGCAAAATAGTTTAAAACTGGTATTTTCTTAAAGTAGTTATACAGATCCTTAAGAAGTCCTGCTTATATACAAACTGGCAAATTCTATCCAGATATTCAACTTGTCTTCTGCAAGACTGATGTCTWTAATGAAGGTTAATGTAGGAGTGAAGGACTTGACAGCCTATGGAGGAAAGGTCACAGAAGGAACRTGGCAAAGATAAAAGACTGAAATTTAGAATCCAGATCAACTACTTCAGTCTTAGTTGTTCAAYAGTTAACTGCAGGTAATTCACAGAATTTGTACTGTCAGCTTCACTAAAAGGGAAATCAAAAGGGGCAGGTCAATTGTCTTAAGCATTAGTGTAACAGCTCCCTCCATTCATCTTTTAAGACAAGACTGAGATCTGAAACATACACCAAGACAACTTCAGTATAAAAAAGCAGATTGGCCTAAGTACATCTTTCAGCCAAGTATTATCTACCACTTCTCAACAAAACCTATACTGCATATTTTAGTGCTTCAAGCACTTTCAGAATTGTTTCTTTGAAGGCTGTCAGAATATTTAATACTGCACCAAATTAAGCAATAGAAAATAAAAATCAAAACTGGAATCAGTAAGTGATGGAACCCAAGCTAATTTATCTTAAAACCACACCAGACAGAAAATATCAGAAATTCTTGTGACATGAAGTTCTTCAKAAAGATAGCAAGAAACTGTTGAAGTGTCACATCTAAGGAAAGCATTTCCCCCTGGGTAACCAGCTCCTCCTTCTGGAGCACTCTGTTTTGCCCACATCAGCTGCCACTATGATCAGACCCTGCTCAGTCACGGAAGAAACTGGAATTTGTCTGCAGCAGGCATTCTATCTTCAGCTATTAAAAATGCACTTACATGAAATTATGATGGTGTTAACAAGCCCAATTAGTATGTTCAGCAACTACTGGGASTAGCAAAGTTTCCAAATTTAGCCTCCTCTCTTTAAAACAAAACGTGATGCCACTGCCAAGTCATTTATATTTGGCAYATTTAGTGTTAGTCTTTTGTAAAACATCTTTGAATGGTTACAGAGTATCAACCCTGTCTAAAACCTTCTTAAGAAGGTTTAAAACCTTCTTAAAGATGATCATCAGGGTTGTCAGGGAAACAGCACTGTGCATCCTTTCTGTATCCCAAAAAGAAAATACTTGATATAAATCTAGCAGTTAAGAGTCAAAAAGAAAAAAAAATTGCTGTTTATTAGACAAAATCTGTAGAAACAACAGAAAAAAAAAACCCCAAATTAAAAACCAAGTTTGGCCGGTTCAAAGGACTACTTGTTATGGAAAAGTGATGGAACTGTCTTGGAAMAGAGCTAAAGAACTTAAAGACCACTCTGCAAACTCTTTAACCAGAAACAATGTGGAAGAACAAAAGATTTTTGTAAAGTGTTSGTTTTGCAGCTGCAAACTGAAATGCGAGAAAATATGAAATATTATCCAAGGGAAAAARACCCAAACAMATGCACAAAACATGAGTATTTTTCCATCTGTTCTGTTAATATCTGAAAAAAAGGGTGAGCAGTTTCCAGTAGAGTGGTGGTGTGATAAAAGCACTGTTCTAAAAAACATTTTAGCAGAAAACTAAGTTKAAAATACTGTCACTGAGTATAATCTTATTTAGAACTAGATGTAATTTCATTATTTCTACTAAGCCTAATAAGTACTAACAGGCTAAACCTCATGAAAAAATCAGGTTTGTATTAAAATAACTTTTCAAGATGACATGGCCTAGAGATGAAAAAAACATGTTAAAAAAAAATAAGGTCGTTTCTCTTCAGAAACGTTCTGATACTGGAATTAGGAAGACTAGTACCTGCAAAGCTGCTGTGGATTCTTCGCTGGGCAGGGAATCTATGAGAACATCGATATCCTTGGCAGTGCGCGCGATCAGAGCTGCGAACAGCTGGGCGTACTCTGCACAAAACAYAGAACAACTCAGGCAATCACTCAGGGTATTATTAGAAACAAGCACAATTCTGTTGTCACAATGTTACGCAGAAAATGCAGCTGACATCCATTCACCACTAGACCTCCATCACTCCACCAGCTACAGGGGTAGCTGAGCCCGGATTTTGCATTCCCGAGCGCACTACATCAAAACACGTTCGCATTAAGTCAGGAGATGAGGGAAGCCGGACTTGCCTTCCGTGGGGTTCGCGGGCTGATCCTTGTTTATGGCCGTCTGGATGTTGCTGAAGGAGGCCGGCGGGCCGCACTGCTGCAGCACTCCGATGGCGTTACAGAACTGGTCTGCGAGCTGCCGGCACCAATAAACATGGCGTTAATCACCCTACCCCACCGCTACAGCCACCTCCGGCTCACGGCGCATTCCCGCCCGCGCAATACCCCCGCCGTGAGAGCGGAGGGCCTCACCGAGTTGACGGCGTCCTGCAACTGTGTCAGCCGGTCCGCCATGGCGGCCGCCACCACCGCCCCTGAGGAGCGGCCACGCGGGAAGCGCGCCCCCTGCCGGCCGGGAGGAGCCAACGGCGCGGCCGCGGGCTCGGSCCGACTGCAGGGTCCGGCATTCCCGGCGCTTCGGTTCCTTCGGGAACGGATGTATTTGCCATGGTAGCGGGGTAAAAAAGCCCCAGATCGCTATGGGATCCTGTGAGGAGCTGCTGAGGGAGCTGGGGGATGTTCAGCCTGGAGAAAAGGAGGCTCAGGGGGTACCTTACTGCTTTCTACAACTCCCTTACAGGAGGAGGGTGCAGCCAGGTGGGGACGGGCTCTGTTCCCAGGAAACCAGCGACAGGACGAGAGGGAATGGCTTCAAGCTGCATCAGAGGAGGCTTAAGCTGGACATCAGAAAGAATTTCTTCATGGGGAGGGTGGGCAGACATTGGAACTGGCTCCCAGGGAGTCACCATCCCTGCAGGTGTTTAAGGTAAGACTGGACTTGGCACTCAGTGCCATGGTCTGTTTTACGCCATGGTGTTCGGTCACAGATTGGACTCGATGATCTCAGAGGTTTTTTCCAACCTAAGGGGTTCTGTTACTGCCACGGCGTGGACAGCTTTTGCTGCTCAGCAGTCGCTCTGATCCCAGCTGAAAGCGGCAGCAGCAGCACTCAGGTGCTCTACTCCTGCTCCGGACTGAGCAGGCATCACGCCAGTGTGGTATCCCCAACAAGCCAGCTTGGAGCCAGCACCGGCCTCTGTGTCCAGGGGTTGGAGAATAAATGCCATTTGTGCCAGTCGGTATGTGCCCATCCTTCTTATATCTGACWGCTGGGTACAATGCCAGCCTTCACACAGGTCGACCTTTAAGATCATCTCATTCTAACTCCCTGCGGTGGACAGGGACACCTTCGAATATCCCAGATTGCTCCAAGCCCTATCCAGCCTGACCTTGGATGCTTCCAGGGATGGAGCAACCRCAGCTTCTCGGGGCAACCTGTGCCAGGACCTCCCCACCTGTCACAGGGAAGAATTTCTTCCCAATATCCAATCTAAACCTACTCTCTGTCATTTTGAAGCCATTTCTCTTATTCTGTCACTACATGCCCTTGTATATAACCACTCTTTAGCCTTGTCAGAGATGCTGCGGGCGCAGCAATGATAGAAACTAATCCACCCAAAGTGCTTTCCCGACAGCACGGTTGGGCGAGGATTTTGTTTGCCTGCACATGTGAGCTGGGAGGTAGGGTCTCTCCAGGTTAAAAACCCACGTCCCAAACTGCTGATCCCAAACCCCAGCGTACATTTCTAAGGAGCTGGCAGCTGTTCCCACATCCGAGAGATTCCTTCCCGCACTCGCAGCGCCCGTCCCGGCAGCGCCTTCCCTCAGGTGCCGGAGGGGGGCGGGCGCGGCCTCTGCCGGGCGGGCCCCGCCTGCGCACCGCCCCCAGCGCCCGCCCTGCCCCAGTGCCCGGCCCTTCCTCAGCCTCAGCCCCCTTCCCCGATCCCTCTGCAGAGCTATGCGGGTCTCACCTTGCCCCGCGCTGCTCCTGCTGCTCCTGGGGGTCCTGCGCCATGGCGGAGCCTCAGGTGAGGGCGGCGTGCGGCGGAGGAGSGGGGCGCGTTGGGTTGTGGCCGCCATTAAGCGGCCGGAGGAGCCCGGCTCGCCCGGGAACGGGGAGGCTGTGCCCCGGTTAATGTCCAGCGGCAGGCACGGCAGGGCGCTTGCTGCGACTGTAGCGCCTCTTGGAGGTGTCCCCGGTGCTGGCGGGGCGACCTGCTGCTGTCCGGAGGGATGAGCCGGGGTGGGGAGCAAAGCTGGCTGCGGCACTGCAGAACCGCGGTGTGCATTCATGGTTGTCTTAATTTTCCACGAGGACAAGGAGAGCCACCCTTTTTTTCCTCTTTCAGTCGCCCCCCCCCCCCTTTATTTTTTCACTCCTTAATAACTATGAACGCCATAACTTTAACCCTTTCATGGACAACACGGAATCATTTTAACGGCGCCGTTGCTTGCAGGGATGCGGTGCCGCTGGTGTGGCTGCTGTAGGGCTGTATTCCCTGYACAGAAACAAGGTGGCATTGGCTACTTATGAACATCAGTTTATATGACAAAGGGAACATGGCTAAAAGTATGATTACTTTTGTTTMGTTTTGGTTTTTTATTCCCCCCCGACCACGTATAAGTTGTCATGGGTTCTSACCACCCAGTGGATGATGGTTTGAAAACCACTGTCTATAAAACTGAGGAAAGGAGCAAAACCTATGATTTACAGTTTGGTCCCTAAAGTTCCTTGTTGTCTGTACTGATGTAATCTGACTTTATTTGGCATGGGCTTTTTTGGTAATTTCCCTGTATTCCTGCATGTGACTAAAATAGGAGTCCAGAGTTAAGTTATAAGTGCTATAATAAGCATAGTTTGGGAAGATTTACAGTCACTTCTTTTTTTTTTTTTTTTTTTTTTTTTTTCTTATCTTTTGGGTGGTTTTTTTTTTTTTTTTTTTTCTGGTTAAACTCTTATCTGTTCAAATAAAGGAAAAACTAAACGGTTTCCTCTCAGAGATAATTCATAGATAAGCAAACAGTCCTTCACATAAGGGCTGATATAAAGCTAAGAGKCTTCCTCCTCTTAGTTTTGCTTTATTTTTAAACTTGCTTCTAATCGTARAMTGGTTTGGGTTGGAAGAGACCTTAAAGCTCATCTCSTTTCAGACCCCCTGCCATGGGCAGGGATACCTTCCACTAGACCAGGTTGCTCAGAGCCCCACCCAACCAGGMCTTGAATGAATAAAGCTTAATTGTCCCGAAGGAGATTGTTGGGTTTTTTTACAGGGCTTCAGGACAGCATTGGGAACCAGTCCCAAATGTGGAATGCTTCTCTCTGCTATACCCTGCTCCCTCTCCCAGTCTCATGCCCAATATCTTAAAGGAGAGCCAAGTATTCCCTATTTCTTCTAAGAGCTAAAAGCTTTGGCTGGGCACCTGATGGTGGCAAGGAGGTGCGAGAATGAAGGTTCAGGATTCTTAGACCTTAATGTTTATATTAAAGGATGCTGGCAAGCAGTTTGTCTCCTGGACTTGATGAAAATGGGTCATGTGTTGAGTAATTTTTTTACGGCATGTAAAAAGGCAAAGTAACTATGGGACTAAGCAAACTGCTTTGCCTTGAAGGATCCTGTTGCTGGTTTTCCTTGCATGATTGAGGGTGGAGGGGGAAAGTATTTTCCTTGTGAAAAGCTAATAAGCTGTATAATTWGTGTACCAGAGTATAGCTGATCATTAGGCCCTTTAAACAAGGCCACTTGCTTAATGGTTCACTGATTTGAAATTGTCTCGTGGTTATTCAATTGTGGACACCCACTTTGCAGGGATGGGCTCTGCTAACGCCTAATACTTGAAGATCCTGCTTCATTTTAGAAGTGCTGATTACTAAAATCTTTGCATGATGGCCTCTGTTAACCTCTCTRGGCTCCTGATGGGCTGCAGCTCTTCAAACTTGGTTTTTGTGCAGAGGTGTTTTATATATTGTGTTTGTTGCTGTTCAGGGAGCTCTGTTTTCATGAGGAGCACCTCAACTGGCTGAATTTGCTACATCCAAACTGGCCYGTTTAGTGCTGGAAAAACTAAAGTGAATTTATAGTGTAATCAGGACTGAGCAGTGCTTTTGCAAAGGGAGCTTATCTGAATGAAATTTGTTTGTGCCAGCTGTTGAGTCTATGCAGRGACAATATTTTATAATAAGAGGTTCACAGAAAACTCTTCCCTCACTTTTCAGGCTGTAAAGACCTCTCCTCTGGTGAACGAGTATAGTCCTCTGGCATGGGAACGGTGCAGKTGGCGACTAGCCACAATCTGTGGTGTCATCTGCTTTAAGCACGAGTCTCAGTACACACAATCAAAGTTTAGAAGCTTTCATTTATGTTCTTGCTCCTTTTGGGAGTGGGGTGGGTGCTATCTTTTTTTAGGGACCCGCTGGCATGCAAATCCTTGTAGCAGGACCCTCCCATGCATTCATGTCTGCATGGCCTTACAGGTCKGATAGAATATGACTCCAGGCTTTATTCTGTTAAGTAACTGTATGCTAATGTTTTTCTTACTCAAACTGGTAGTTAGTCTGAGCTTGCACTWCATCTTCATTAAAAATCTTCATGTGACTACTTGTTGTCATACTCCCTGCACTGGAAAGTTCTCCTTAACTCCTGGAGCTTGCTTACGTCAGGTTGTTCTGCATATCCTCTGCAAGGTACAATAGAAATTTATTTTCTCTGACTGCAGAGAACCTCTGTCAGGGAAGCATAATGTTTGGGCATGGCTCTGTAGGTGAAAACTGTTCTTGTGTGGACAGCAATGTAATTTCTTCAGTTGTCTTTCTTGCTGGAAATTATACTGCTAGGTGTAATCAAGAATCTTGGGTGGTTAACTGCTCTGTGGTGGTGGGGAATAACACTTGGCTATTGGAGCTGGAAATGTGRTTTACTCAGAGCATCAAGGGAGCCAAGAGCTTGGCACTGAATAAGCAGAATGGAAACCGTTCAAGCTGGGTGTTGCCTGTTGGGGAAACTGTGTGTCACAGGGAAGGGAAAACAAATGCAGAGGCTCTGGAATTGTCTTATTGTTTGGAGTTAGTTAGGAATAAGGATTTTTGATCTCAGAAGAGCTCCAGGAGGTTCCATTTCTTTGCTGTCTTTACCTGTTTTGCACTTCATCTGAGAGAAATGATATACAATGTGAGGTGACAGAGTGGGCTGTTAGCTCTGTTCATCAGTTCTGTATGCAGGACTATCTGTGCTCCAGTTCTGGTGCTGGTACTGGCATATGSAATAATACATGCTCAGTGATCCGTCTTTGCTCTGCTGCTGCTCAGTTTCAGCAATGCTGACTTCCTCTGAGCCTCTGTTCAGTTGATAAGCTCTGTAATAGAGGGGGTTCTTCTCTTGTATCTAACCCAAAATTACTTTGATATGCAGTGACTGTTGGAACTCTCCCTACAAGGCAAGGAAGAGTGGGCACCTTAGAGTGTTTCCAGACTTTCAGTGTTGGGTGCAGTAAAACAAGTTGGGGTGTCTGGATTTTGCTCCTGTTGCTGACTTGCTGGATCAACTCTCACTTGTGAGGTGGTTTCARCTGTTTTGCCTGTGCTGCTGGTCCTGCAGATCTGTCTGGTGGGCCACTTCCAGAGAGATCAAGCTTGCCCAAAGGAGAAGGTTGCATGCTGTGGCCAGCACTATGTAGTCATGGAAGTCTCTGTGTCTGTCCTTCAAAGGATATTTGACTGAACTCTCTGTGGTTCAGGGAGTCTAATACCTGTCTGSTATTAAAATCAGACAGCAATAGGCCTGGTGAATTATGAGTTGGTTAATTTAATAATTAGTCTTGYTCACCATCTTTCCTTTCTGTCTCTGTAACCAGGAGTGACTTGATTAAACAACAGAGATGGAGAAGTCTGGAAGGGGACTGTGATCTCTGGCTGTGGAGCAATTGCTCTTCCAAAAGCTTCTTAGAAGATTCTATTGCTCTGCAGTGCTCATCATCTTTCAGGCCTGACTGGAAGTATGGTTTGAAGAGCCTGTGAGCAGCAAGCTGAATAATATTTGTGTGATGGATGTAGATGTTCTTGTTCTTCACCCTGAGTCTCTGCTCTTCTGCCCAGACTTTGGGATAATGCGGGTCACATGCACTGTTTTCAGAGCTATTATGCAAACAGTATAGCAATATGGAACATGTACCTTAATTTACCACGCTAATTAAACTTGAGAGAGTGCCTCTGACATTCAGAGTCTCATGATCATGCTGAAGTAGAGGTTGTGTGTCTTGCTGATGAATCTGTCTGTGTTTATGCAGAGGCCCCTGGGTATGGCTACAGAGTGGAGGTGAGAAACAAGGCGGAGCTAGGCAGTTTCTCTCATTGATGTGGATCACACAAAGAATGTGTATGGTTTCAGTTTTTTTTTCTTAAAAAAACGTCCAAGTATGAATGTCTTGTGGTTCAGGAAGCTCTTAAAGATCAAAGAAAAACATTTTTCCTGCATTCTAAGCTTTCACTGCAAATTTTTGAGTGTATAGATGTACAGACTGTCCCTTCTGAGTGCTTTTCTTTAGCATTCATACTGCTAGTTACATTTCTGGTAGAACTTGAGCTAATGAGGAAAGAGATCTGAAGACATCTGAATGCTGCTCAAGGGACCCTGAAGAATCAGAAACTGAAGGATTCACAAAGGGGTTTTTTTGCAGCTTTAATTTTACATTAATTACTGGTTGAAAATTTAGTGTTGAAACTTCTACCTCAACACAAACTGTAGATGATGGAACAGAAAAAAATGGAGAGTCTTTCTTTCCTCACAAGTGGTTTAAGATACCCATATTTTAGCTGAGGTTTTATTGGTGTTGCAGTACTGGYATTAATTGAATTTTGGGAGTGAGCATATAAGGGTTGAAGTTTCTTCACTGTGTCATGAGTGGAGGAGGCTCATATGAGGGTGGGAGCTCCCSTCTGTTTACATGTCAAGAGGCAAAGAAACTGGCCAATTATGTCAGTTCTTGGCAGGAGAGAGACAAAAGTAACAGGACAGGAATTAGTACTGGATACAGTTTCAGATAAGAAAACTGTCCCTTCCCTTGCGCATGGGAGCCCCACTGTGTCATCAGCAAGTGTCCATGGGATGGTGCTGCTGGTGGTCTGTGTTAGGGTACTTCGCAGTATCAACCCGTTRCACTGGAGGCAACTTCATTGGGGAAATAAATATGTGTGTGTTTAGGCTTGATAAGCTTTAGGGCTGTTTGGGTGCCCTATGCCCGCAGCGGAATTCAGGGAAAAGCCTGGAAGGCATTGTGCAGTCTGGCTRCAACCACCAACCAAAGAGCATCATGTGGCTTGTGTGTGGCTGCTTCGCTTTCCTCCTTTGGCACCTCCTGTCCTTCCAGAGCCCAGCACGGGTAAAAGCCAGGCTTGCTGGCAGGACTTGAATGACAAGCCAAAGCTGATGCTCAAAGATCTTACATCCTAGGTCATGTGGTTCTCTTTAAAGTGGCAGTGGATCATGGGGTCATGCTCATTGTAAGAAGAAATGGTCTAGGTTATGTCTAGGAAAATTAATCAGATTTTTAGATACAGGAATCAGAATTCAGCAGTCCTAATATTTAAAAATAGTTTAAGAAGAAACAACGTGGAATAGCTGAAAGTGGGTAAATAAATGTCTGTATGTAAACTACAGATTTGACTCTGTCTTCCAGAAGTTGACTCCAATTYCCATTGTCAATAGGAATTCACCTGGAATGTCTAATGGATATTGTRAAGGTTGGCTTGCTGATACAGACATAATCACCTGATTTGCCAAAGATCAGGCAGTCCTCAGTATCTTCCCCTACTGACCTTTTGCAGTGTATCTGGCTGGTTGGCTGAGCTGGTGAGCTCAGCTATATCAAATCCTGACTCCTGTGAGGAAGCCCCGTCCCTGTGCTCRGGTCAGTGCCAGGCTGCAGGGCAGGTGCTCTGGCTGTACCTGTATCTGTAGGTACTGCTCTGTGTGTGGCAGTCTCTGAAATCTTGGTACAGCTCACAGGATGAGAGCAGCACAAAGCAACATCCTGCTCTGCTCCAGCTGACTAATACTGGGCTACTGGAAAGTTCCAGGCTTCCCTCATAATTACTTCCCTCTGGACCAGAAAAAAAAACTGTATCTTCCTTTTTTTTTTGTAATGGCAGGTCTTCTTGAGCTCTCCTTGGGAAAATTCAGAAATGTGCTACTTAACCAGACCAATCCAGTGGAGGCTGTAATCAGGAACATTGCCAGCAACGTGACTGTGGTTATTTTTCAAGTGCATGCCCAGCAGAATGATGTGGTGATATCCTTTGATAAGGTAARAGTGTCACTTCTGTTAAGTGCTGCCTCTCTTTCAACAAAGGGYTTGGCTCTGGTACATGTAGGACTATTGAACTGAAGCTGTATAAATAATGAGTATCTTTTACCTGCTTGGCTTTTAGACAGTATTACTGTAGCTTCAGAAATCCTTTCTTGTGCTTATATGTCATAGCTGCTATTTTGAAGGACTGAATGCTAAAGAAATTTCAGAGTGGGCTTGAAAATGTTTCAAGGCTTTTTATTTACCAGAAGTGGTGCTTTTGACATRTGGCTGTACTGACTGCTGTCCATCAGCTTGTCAGATTAAAAACAGATCTGTGTAAGTGTTTGCCAGGTGCCTTATGCATGACCACCTTGGGATGTTTAGTTTTCTGCTGTTTCCATGGCTTGGATCTAACCACTCACAGATATGACATGTTGCTATCCCAGCTCCAGAAATTCTTGCACAGTATTCCAGTGAAAGCTGCTACTTCTAGACAGCRATGAAAGCATTCCTGCTGCTGTACACTGCATCCCAGTAATGAAGGGACAAACTGAGRCTGATCTAAAATACTGATTTTGTTGTTGTTATGGTGCTGGGAGGCTCTGACTGGTATTTGAACAGAACATTGAGTTGAAAATGGKAGATGAGGGTCTGACAGCTGCTATCCAGTTCCCCTCTCTCCACCAGGATCTTTGAAATGAGAATATACTGAGTGCCAAGAAGTATCCTGGGAAGCTTTAGAAGATGAATGACCTGTAACAAAAGTCACCCAGCTCAACCATCCTTGTGCTGGTGAAAAAGCCAGGATTACAGGGCTGAGGCATTACTGTTACAACTGTTCATTCTTTGCTTACCACTGGTAGAATCYTGTGCTGCCAGCTCAGATCTCTTTGCATTCATGGGCCTTACTAGGCCAAGGGCAGTGATGCAAAAATACAGCTATAGTGCTTTTAGGGCTGGACTGCCTCTAGAAATATGCAGTTGAGYTAGACCTTAAAGTCTGCCAAGGCCTCTGTGCTTCCTTGCAGTGTTGCCTTGGGTAACTGTGGCTGCCTTGGCCAAAGGCACACTTTCCATGCTGAAAATGTGACTGCAGGTCAATTGGTTGTTTCAGCTGTGGGACTGTGATACTGACATTGCTGCCTGATCTTTTCTCAAGATCCCTGGTTCTGGAAGGGATGGTGGTGCTGGGGATTGGATCAGTAGYTGGCCTGGGCCCAAAAACATCTGGCATTGTGAATGCTAAATCATCTAAGTCATCTCCATTCTGGTGAAGATAGGAAGGTGCTACTGTACATTGGTTCCCAGTTTGCCATGTCACAACATTTTGTGAAAGATATTCCAGTCCTTTTACACTTTCACTAGTCAATCCATTGCTAGACTTCAAGTAGCTAGATTTCTCTTCATCTTGATTGTGATTTTCAGTCTTTTAATAGTTCCACACTTGTCACCTGGATTTTTGAGCCTGAGCCAGGCAGTGTGTGGTGTCAGAGCTCYCTCTTTGGCAGCTCCCTTTTTCCATCAGCTAGAGATGCCATCTCAGATGGTTGAGAGGTGGGCCTGTACAGACCTCATATAGTTCAGCAAGGCCCTGCACAGGGAGCTGGACAATTCCAGGCACAAATACATCTTGGGCAGAGCCTGATCTGTTGGAACTGGCACCGATGTGTGCCTGTCAGGTTTGTGGCAGCAATGGGCTTCTGTGATATTATCAAAACAGAAATATTATCAAAATATGGTAGAAATTTTCTCAAGAACTGCTTATTTACATAATTTGTTTCTGTGCAGACTCCACTGGTGAATGGCTCAGGAATTGGAGCAGACAGAGGGCTGGTGTCCATCCTTCGGCCTGARCAGACCATATGCACATGGTACCTGCGCTCCCTGGATGCTGGCCAGGTGCTCAGCACTGCCATCTCTATTCCCTACATGGAGAAAGGTACATTCTCATGGGGTGTCCACTCTGCTTAGTCAAGTGAGCTGTGGAATGAAGTTGACTTTCAGTGTTAAATGGTGGAAATCTGATGGAGATACCAAAAATATTTTGAAACGGGCTGAAAAAGTTTTTATTGTCACTGCTGAATTGTGAGTTGCATTTAGGATGTCCTTTATGGTCTTGCCATGATTTTGGCCTTAGAAAACTGTTGTGCATATAATGGAATCACAAATCTGTTTGGATTGGAAGAGGACTGTAAGATTATCCAGTCCCAACCCCTAGGCCTGGGCAGGGACACCTTCCACTATCCCAGGTTGCTCAGAGCCCCATCCAACCTGGCCTTGAACATTTCCAGGGATGGGGCAGCCGCAGCTTCTGCGGGCAGTCTGTGCCAGGGCCTCACCACCCTCAAAGGGTGAAGAATTAGATATTCTTCCTAATATCTAATCTAAACCTACTCTGCTTCATCTTAAAGCCATTCCCCCTTGCCCTGTCACTCCAGGCCCTTGTAAAAAGTCCCTYTCCAGCTTTCTTCAGGCTCCCTTCAGGTATGAGGAAGCTGCTGGAAAGGTTCCTTCYCCAGGCTGAAGAACTGCAGCTCTGAGCCTTTCCTCACAGGAAAGGTGCTCCATCCCTCTAATCATAGTCACAGTCTTCCTTTGGACTAAYTCCAGCAGCTCCACATCYTTCTTGTGTTGGGGTGAGGTCTTAGCAGAGCAGAGTAGAGGGGTAGAGCCCCCTCCTTCACCCTGCTGCCCACACCTCTTTGGATGAAGGACGCTGTTGGCTGTCTGGGCTGCAAGCACACATTGCTGGGTCATGTCAAGCTTTTCCTCAGGGCTGCTATCAATCCATTCCCGAGCCAGCCTGTGTTTGTGCTTAGGAGTGTCCTGACCTGTGCGCAGGACATTACAGAAGCTTGTATCCTTCCATTCCAACACTCCAGTCATTGTTCCCATGTGTGGGGACCTATCTCAGCCTGCAGTGAAACCCTTGTGCTGCCTGCAGGGCCAGAATCTGATRATTTTCTGTGATCAGCAAGTGGATCGTGCCTGCAAGTGCCTAACTGCAGTTATCTTCTCTGTGTTCTAGATCCTATTCCTGGGGGCTGCAATCTAGAATTTGACTTGGAAGTGGATCCAACTATTTACCTGGACTATACGTTGGTTGATATACAAATTAAGTTTGCCCCTGCAAACTTGGGATATACCAGGTGTGTGAGAAACTTCAGTGCATTGAGCAACACCTTTTAGTCTTGTGTTTGGCCAAAAGCCTAAACTATAGACCCTGTTGTAACAGCTGAACCATCCAGCTGCTGGCAGAAATCTTGTTTGCTGCAACAAATGTAAATGGGGAAAAGGAGGAGGGGAAGAGATACTACATGAGAGAGATAAAAGTTGAGAGTTGCATAAGCTTCCCCACAAGATGTAACTTCAGAAATGTAAACAGTCAGCAAATACTGGATCTTTCCATTCCTGGTAACAACTTAATTTGTTTGAGGAGCAATTGTGTGTTATAGCCAGTTTTATTTCTTTWCTAATACTGAAGCATGATAATGACCCAGGGTTTTGTTTCGCTTGAGACTTCAAGTTAAAAGGCATTATTTCCTGAATGTCACAAGTGATAGGCAAGGAATGGGAAAGACTATGCCCAGAGTTGCATGGAAAAACAAACAGTGATATTGTGGCTTTGGTTGTTGTGGCCTCTTGGAATTCCTGTTATGGCAATTCATAGGAAGCCTCTGTAAGTGCAAAGGTGGGWACCAGCTCAGGCATCACCTGTACCAGGGTGGTTCTGTGATGCTGCTGTGCTGTGTGCTCACAATCACAGTCCAGCTTTGAGTTAGCTGCTGGTGCGCACCTCTAAAGAGCAGAGGCAAATCCTGTGGACAGGAAACCATGGAAAACAAATGTTAAGGTCTGGGCRCTTATGCTGGGCACTTGGCTGATGTGTTTTTAATTGCAGAGGAGCAAATCCCCCCTCCTGTGACTCGGGGACTGGTCAGAACTCGCGGTGGCGGCTGCGCTATGATGTGTACCGGTACTTCCTGCCAGAGAATGACCTGTCTGAGATGGTGCTCATGAGCCACATAAGGAAGATGGCTGAGGTGCAGAGTATCAAAGCCAATGGCATTAAGGTGAGCCTGAAGCACTGGGGCACCAGCCATATTCAGTGGTGCTCTCTTATTCTCTCCTCCCTTGTGTTCATCGTCCTGGAGTAGAGATATAAGCTGGCTCCCTGGCCCTGCTGGGGAGTGGAATGGCAGCCTTGCCTTCCTCAGAGGCCAGACCTGGGTCAGCAGGCAGGTAGGGAACCTGAACTGTGCCCTCAGGTGGGGAGGGACAAAACRTAGTGGGAGAATCCTCTCCCATGTCAGAAAATACAGGAGTGCTGGAGGAAGGGCTCTGTCCTGTGAGCCTTGAATGCAATACAGATATTTACTTTTCCAGATGCTTACGCTGACAGCTGATGACAAGACCAATGTCTACTTCTCCTCACTTCCTGGACAAGGTGTGATCTACAATGTCATAGTGTGGGATCCTCTTTGGAACACTTCTGCTGCATACATACCTGTGCATACATATGCCTGCAGCTTTGCTGACCTGGTGGATAACTGCTCTTCTCTCAGTAAGTTGGGAATTGTATGGCCTTCCCAACTGAGCTGCAGCTCCAACATGCTGAATGGTTCTTTGAGATTAGTTTTTTCATGTGTGCAGGAGATCTTTGTTTCACACTGGGTATATTTTGTTATTTTATGATGAAGTCTGCTTCTTGATTGAGGAGGAAATATTGCTTCATCATTCTAGACAAAGGAGAATCATTAGCAATTGAAGGTTTCACTGAATGGAGGTTTAATTTGTGGCTTGCAAATGTAACTCTGAACTCTGTAGTGCTCTCTAGCTTGTTCCATTTGAATTAGATACATAATTTCAAATCATCTGTAGGACTCTTCACGCTGGATGTGAAGCAAAGATAATAAAACGCAAACTAGATTCAGCCAGATTTTTCTAACTGTRCTGGTGCTAACAAGGATCAGTAACCTGCAGATATTTTGAAAGAAGACAGTCACTTAAAATAAGCATGGAGGTAATGTCAGCAGTATTAGTGACTACCACGTCATGCTGCTTTGTACAAYGCTATATAATGATAGAATTTGTGTAGAAACAGAGCAAAGCTGCCACACCCATTCTGACTACAGAAGGAACTTGAATAACTGGTAAAATTTGGTTCATCAATTAAGATTTGTTCTCATTATTTTCATACATACTGTACACACAAGTGACTGTTGTCAAGCTCAGTGTTGTCTTATGACAACATAAGACAAATCACCTGGGCTAAACCTAATTCAGAGCACATGGAAAATATGATTTACTTCTTCAGATAGCTTAAATACAGGTAAGAAATTTRCATGGAAGACAGAGGTCAGCCATAATGGTATGCTGATGATCATTTTTGTTGCATGGACCATGTGTGAGAGGGAGAMAAATGATGAAGGCTGCAGTGTTAAAGACTACAATTGCTACCTCGGTCACCAACCCCATAGCACTGATTTTYATAGATGACTGGATGTCCCTTATTTGAAAACTGAGCAGAGAATTTCCAGGCAAAGTTGTATCTGTATAACAAACTAGTTGCATCTACTTAGTAACTAATTGGTACAGAAACTTCACTTCTTTTGAATAAGGAAGAAGCTCTTGATTTCTTAATCAGTCTGGGACTATTTCAATATTCTGTTGGAGATCCTATCTAGGCAACTGTTAGTTCAGGCATTGCAGATCKGACAGGGTAAAGTTTGTGAGAGCAACCTGACCTTCCCTTAGTCTTTTTGGTGGGACTACTAGGTGGAATGTTCTAGTAAACTTCGCTTTCTTCTTGTAGGTAAACTCTCTACCAAAGTATTCTTCACTGTTTTTGCTGTTCTTGGTCTTTTCACCTGCTTTTTTGGACACAGATTCTGGAAAACAGGTACTGAATATTTGTTTTTCCTCATAAGTCTGTTTGGAACTTCATAAATGTTATTCTGTGTAACTTAGAATGGTGGAGTTACTATCAAGATTCACTTGATAATGACGCTGTGCCAGTTAGGTCCACTGCTTTGCTTTTGTAGGATCTGAGCTTTTAAGCTCAGAGCAAGAAGTTTCTGGGATGCAAAGAACAGAAACTTAGAACTGAGGTGCATGCTGGGTAATATAGCTATAAATATGTAATTTTTAATTAACTGAAGTGCTTGTGGACACCCCTGTCCAGGACAGAGTATTGTCTGGCTCTCCTTTTGTGAGTTGCTATGTTCCTTCCCCATTGTAATATAAAGATGTCTGAAGATCCACTGAATTTGGCTTGGTATGAAACTTGCTAAATACATTTTCCTTCTTCTCCAGACTTATTCTTCATGGGCTTCATCGTCTCAGCGTTCTTCTTCTTTGTATTCATCACAAGGATAACTGGCCTTAGTTATGATGGTGAGTAGATGTGTCAGGATAACCTGTGCTCTTCCCAAACTCTTKTTAGGAACCCTTCAGGTGCAATCTCAGTTGTGCTGTTAACCAGCCACAGGAAGGATAGCAGGGTGATGCCTGGGTGCTTGAGCTCTGATTGCTGTAATAGCTGAATATGCGATAGAGTAAGTGTTGCTTTCTTCATCAAAGTGATGCAGAATTAATACCTGATATTAATTTCAGTAGCTATCCAGGAAAGATAAGAGGTTTCGGGAAACTGAAAGTTTGCAGTGTACTGTCTTCCTACTTCTTCCACAATGTGTGAYCTTTGTTTCAGATCAAAGGCAGGTTTCATCTGTAAAATAAAACTAGGTGGTCTGCACTCAGCTTGTTAGACTACACACAATTACTACTTTTGTCTGTCCCACCTTATAGAATTCCTTTTTTGACACTTGTGCAGGTGCTGTAGCCAYCTCAAATTCCTGGGAACTCATTGTAATTGATGTACATAGTACCAAGGCTTCATTCCAACCCCTGCCACTCTTTCAGCAGCACATCGCAGCTTTAGGCTGGTACCTAAGTSAAGTGCATGAAGCAAGTTCTGATACATTTGTTACCTCATGAAAACTCACTGAAAAAAAGCCAAACAAGCATGTAAATAAAGCAGAATGTGTTACTGCAGGAACTRAAGTTTCCAGAATGCTGCATTTTTCTCTTTTCTCTTTCAGTGCGTCTTATTTTGACRGCAGTGTCTGGAATTATTGGAGGTCTGCTCTTGGTTGTGAGCTGGTGGAGATTTGGCTCTGTCCTGCTCAGCATGTTTATTATTGGACTTGTGTTGGGATTTCTCTTCTCATCAACCCTCTTCTTTACTCCACTAGGTGAGCACTGAAATCCTCTGTTTGATGAGTGCTGTATTCCTGCTGTGCTACAGGGACACTGCAAGGCTCAAGGGTGAATGGCACTCTCTGGTTTATGATGGCACCCCATCATCTTAGTGGGATGTTTAGCTTTCTCTTTCCAGTGTTGGGAGAAATAGAGGTGTACCTAAACCCTTCTCTGAGCTGTGCTGTAACTAAAATTACTTGGGGAAAATGAAACTGATTATTTTGCAGAGAACTTGGTGAGACTCTTCTTACTAAAGCTTGTGCCATCTGTTGCACCATGTGTGCCATTTGTGACACCAGCTCTGCTCTAGGCATGCACTTGTTCTCTTGTTCTCTGTCCAGAACAAGTCCAAGTAGGAAATCTGCAGTCTAAGGTGGAGACGTCAGGCATAAAGGCCTTAGCCAAATTACTTAATAGTTAGTAAGCCTGCTAAGCTGGAGTCCTGCTGGGACACAGAGAATCAGCTGCACTTTATTGTATATTTCAGTCTCAAGACTTCTCTTTTTAAGGTCCCTTGGTGGGACAGTTYTTTATTCTTCAGTTACCTGTGTTTCATCCAAGCCATGATTCTGTGATAATCCATGCAGTCCATGGTTGCTCTTCATTAAAGTGGGACAGTTAATCAATTCAGCTTGTCTCCTCTGATCAATGCACAGGCCTTAGAAAACAGGGAGAGAAAAGAAGTGTTTGAGTGATTTAATTTTCCTAAAACCACAAGAATTTGTTGCCTGGTGTTGTTATGGCTATATCTGCACCATTCTCTGGAGTCAAACTTGAACAGATGCAAATTTTTAGCTTAGAAACCCATGTAGGCCATAAAGTGTCTTCTTATGGGACAGCAGTACTCTGGTACTTTTCATTATTAATGAGTAAGTGTGAGTAAAGTGTACTTGGTCAAAAATCTTTGTTCCRTGGACATGATCTGCTGCTCCAGAAGAGAGTACAGGATCTGTGCTCCATTGGGACAGTTTTTCTGCTCTTGAGTAACTGTTCCAGTGCATCTTTAGCAGTCAACATTTGAGCTCAGAAGTTGAGCTTTTCAACAATGTACTCCAGGTATTTCTGAACATACAGAATTTTGGGGGGGRAAAGCTTAGCCCCAACCACTTGCAAAAAGGGAATGTTTTTCTCACTAGCAAATGTGGTATCTTGGCAGGAGACTACAGGGTCTTCCGGGATGATGTGGTGTTCTGGGTGACCTTCACTTGTGTAGCCTTGTTGATTCCAGTGCTTTTTGTTGGCTGTCCAAGAATTGTAAGTAACTATGCTGTCATCTCAGGAGGGAGGGAGGAAGGCTAATCAGACTTCTTAATGCAAAATGTTGCCATGTGGGATATGTACAGAAAAGTTAGTATAGCTTTGTGAAGCTCAGCACAGAACCAGTTCCAGCAGTTCCTATTCAGCCCTATTTGTGCTTAATGGTCCATAAGCAAAGGAGTGGCTTCTTTTTTTTGCACATAASATACACTAAAACCTGTGTTTAGTTGACTTCTGCTGTCTTATCAGTTTGGCTGGATAACAGATGTGTGCAGCCAATTTATCAGAGAAGAACTGATAAAAATTACAAAATACTTGCCCAGAGAAGCTGTGGCTGCCCCTGGTTCCCTGGAAGTGTCCAAGGCCAGGTTGGATGAGGCTCTGAGCAACCTGGGATAGTGGAAGGTGTCCCTGACCATGGCAGGGGGTGGGACTGAATTATCTTTAAGGTCCATTCCAACCTGGGCCATTCCATGATTCTATGATTCTGCTGTCTTAAGGAGGTGGGAAATAAAGAGTGTACATCAGTCTCCTAAAGCTGTGGTTTTTCTCCCTGTCTAGCTGAACATCCTGGCCTGTGGAGTAGTGGGCTCTTACACGGTGATTCTGGCTATTGCTTGTTACGTCTACACAAGCCTTGCTTACATCACCTTAGACCTGCTCAGAAGGGTCCTCAACAATTACTTCAATAGAGCTTACACCAATGTGCCTTTCCAAAGGAATGGTAAGTCCTCCTGAGACTTTCTTCTCTTTTTAAGAAGGAATCACTGCCTCTTTGGTTTTGTTGTTAACATGGGTGGGAGCAGGAAGGGATGGGAGAACAGTGGGTGAGGGCAGGAAGGGATGGGAGAGCACAGTACAGATTTGTGAGATTTAAYAGCCGTGTGATAAACAGATGTGAGTACAGATAACAGTACAGATAACACAGATGTRAGATTTAACAGCCGTGTGATAAATTCTAGTCCTTCACAAGTAAAACTGAGTAGACTCAAAGGCAGGAACCTTCCTGCATGTGTTGTGACAAAGGCCTTTSTGAAAGGTGCTGCTCAGGCTTGGGCTGGCAGTTTGCTGAGAAGTTTGCAGAGTGGGCAGTCAGAGGCATAATACAGGGAACAGACTCTTTCCAACTCCCTGTGTGTCCTGGCTTCTGCATGGAGATACTCTGGGCATGTGAGGGTGCGGAGATGATACTTCTTCCTTTCTGTCTCTAAACTTGTTCAGTGTTTGTGCAAGAGAAAGCAAGGAATGTTCTGCTTTGCTGCAGGAATCTGTTTCTCTTTTTTCCAGATTTCATCATCCTGTCAGTGTGGGCAATGCTGGCCCTCAGCGGGGTCACTGTGCAGCTCCGCCGGGAGAGGAGTGAGGTGCCTTTCCCACCACATCCCTATCTCATCTGGAAACGGGAAAGGGAGCGGAGAAGCACCAATGTCTTAGACCCCAGCCATCATATCCCTCCTCTGAGAGAGAGGATCCACAACAGGCTGCTGCATATTAAAGAGCTCTTCCAGAAGAACCAGCCAGCCGGGGAGAGAACTCCACTGCTTCTGTGACTTGCCAAATAAATGGTGGGAACAGAGAGGGAGGATTTGGGAACGGTGAGATGATGATTACCAGCAACCAGCCAGTGGTGCAGGATTTACCACTGCTACTTTGTCCTGCTGAATAAGAGATTGCTGTTTGCTCAGCTTGGCAGAGCAGTATCTGTCCAGTACACTACATGCTGTTTGTGTCTCCTTCATGGTACACTCTGCCTGCTGTAACCTGCTTGTGTCCAGCTGCAGAATCCTGTACTTGTGGCCAAGGACAGGGATTGATCCTGTGGGGTCTACTTTGCTGTTGGGGTACGTGAAGTATCAAACAGGCCTTGGAAAGCAACCTACTGCTTGTCCCCTTTCATGTGGAAACCTCTGCTGAGGCAATGCCTGACATTACTTAGGATGGGCAGCCTGTCCAGCTCTGAGGGGAGGGACAAGGACTGGAGTTCTGCCAACAGGAACTGAGCATCTCCTTCTAATACAGGTACAAAATGTGTGGCTGCAGACATACAGGTTTCCAAGAAGTGTTACTRAACCTTGCAAGCTGAACTGAGGGACTTGAATTTAAACTGCACTGAGTTAAGTGTTGTATGTGTGCACTGTGGGGCTCAGGAATGGGGAGTGATCTGAGACAAGGTGAATTTTTCCTTTGCTTTTGGGTGGTTCTGTGGCAAATTGGTCATCTGGTCTCTGCAGAGATGACTGCTRAGAGAACACAAGAGGTTTGTCTCCCTGTTTGCTTTCTGAACAGCCTCTGTCTTGTTTCTGCTCTGATATAGTTTTTTTTGATGGTGCTGTCATCAAAAATAAGCTCTGAAATAAGCTCTATGTAGCCAATGGCAATTTTTTTTCCCCCTGGAGTTGGCTGAAACACTAATTATTTATTTTTAATCACCTTTTAATTTTGCCTTTAACCAGTAAAAACAGCATTCAGCTAGCAAAATACTGACCAGGATGCTTGCTGACAGAATGTGTTCCTTACCTCCTCAAATTGTATCTGCCCAAAGCAGAATGTAGTATAAAAACAGAGGGGGGACCGGTCTCATGTGGTGGCTTTATGCTCTTCCTTAAGAAAAAACTCAGGAGCCATATTCAAAATGAAACTTGAGCAAAGTGTTTTTGGCTCATGTAACTTCCCAAGCAGACYGGAGGCTGTTAAACCTGTGTTTACCCCCTGTGCCTACCCCTGGTGTCCAGTGGGATTTGTCAGGCACTGAAAGATGGCTGAAGTCTCGTATCCTGTACCTTGACACAGRTTATGGTGACTCTTCCTCCTCCGCCCTGTGTCTGAACCTTCAGTGAGAGCAGCCAAGTGCACAGTCCTGCCTGTGTGCAGGTGAGTTGCTGCTCAGGTGCCTGCATGGAGCCTCCATAAGGGAAATTCCCAGGGGTGGAAGCTTAAATTCTCAGCCACCACTTTAACTTCTTGGTAGGAAATATGTAAGAATTTCTCTTTCTGAGGAAACCGGCAAAAGAACTTTTTTGGGAACTTAATTGGAAGTTAAACACACTGGCATAGATAGGAATGGATGACCTAAAAATGGCTTTTCTTTAAGGAGTGATAGCTCAAAGACAGTGTCTGAGGTGACTGAACCCTTCTGATGTTTGAGAGACAAATCTGATCGTTTTTTGGAGCTGGAACATCTGCCTCAAACAGTAAAGCAAAGCTGAAATCCTGCAGTTTGGGTCTTGTTTCCCTGTGCTATTGTGTGGCACAAGGGGTTAAACAAGGAGCTCTCTCCTGGGTCTCTGCCCATCCTCCCTGCACTGATCTTAAGCATATCTCTGCCATGTGCGATAGCAAGCAGCGAATACTTCTGTGGTATAGAAATGCTCTTAAACATGTTTACCTTGATGGGTTTTTATAACTGCTGTCATTAACATTGTGCAAGAAACAAGTTTAACTCTAATTTTCTATATATTTTATAATAAAGATGTCTTTTCAAAGAACATTGGAACTAAAGGGGTCTCTTTGAATTCAATAATGCTTTYACAGTTTAGCCTCTGCCTTTGATCTTGTATGGAGAGTTTGCTTTTAAAAATTTTCTTCTTGCCAGGGGCTGAGGTGGGGGAGCTTGGCTGGCATTGCAGTGACACCCAGAGGCTGTGAGTGTGGCTTGTTCTCTCTGCAGCCTCTGAGGGAAGTGTGTGGTCCAAAGACTTTTTTTTTTGAAAGCCATGTCAGAGGAGGCTCTAGAGAACAAAGGAATGATAGTCATCCCTTTCTTGCCTGAAAACTGATCTGCAAGATCACATAGGAATCCTGYAGCAGAAGCAGGCTTTGAACTCTTTTTCTGAGATTGTTGGAGATTTGTTTCTTTTGAATTCTGCCACAAGATGGTTCAGGAATTTTCTTCCATAATCTCTAAGGCACAGTAAGTAACAGAGGTGATGATCAGGATGCACCAACTGATCCACTGCAGTGTTGAAGGGGCTTTTCAAGGCTTTTTTTGTGTACTGAGACAGTTGCCCAGGAAAACTGGATCCTACCCTGCAGTGCCTTGGTTCTGATTGGATACCAAAACTGAGGGTAAAGCAATGTTTAGTGTAAAGCTGCTTGAGGACCAAATCCCTGTTATTACTTAGCACAGACATCAGGAACTCTTCAGGAGAGTGTTTTTATTCTTAATTAGAGGCTAARGATAAGTGTGTTGTAGTGGTAGAATTGTGGATGCTCCCATCAGGGTGTGCCATGAAACTCAGCCAGCAACAGTGACCCTGTGGGATGTTGGGGTTTGCAGGTTTGGCTCTTTGAGTGCTGTGTGTGCAGAGGGAAGAACAGGAGCTTCCATTGCTGCTCTGGTGTCTCCTATGTCCAAGGTGAGRTCTGTTTGAGGTCTCTTTAAGGTCCCTTCCAGCACAAACCTTTCTATGATTCTGCAATTCCCTTCTGTCCTTGCCTAGAGCTGTCCTTGATCTGGAAAGGCTTCTGAAAAAGAAGCGCCTCCTGAGAGAGCAGTAGGCTTCATCTCAAAATGTGCATTTTTCACTGAGCCTTGGAGCTTTTCACCTCTCTGCATTGACCCATCAGCWGCTGTAGGTCTGCAGTGATCTTGGCAGTGTTCTTTGGGGTGAGCTTTAGTAGAATTTAGGTTCCTGGTTGGTTTATCCAGTGAAGAGTCAGCATAAGAAACAYTGAGCTTTTGGTATGCAAGGTGAGAATTATGTTAGGTCACTGTGTGCTGACTCAGGAGCTGGGATGGATTAATGTTTTCAGATTTGAATTTTGACAAACTCCATCTGGTTATTTCRTCCCCTCCAACATACTGGATTAGTCGGCTCTGGTGTCTGCATTTTCTCTAGAAACAACAGCTCCAATAACCCATCTGTGCGTTCAACAGATGCTTATTGTTTGTAGTATTTATTCTATTGCTCCCAGACCCTGTCTGCTCTAGCCCACAGCTCCAGGCAGCCAGCTGACTTCTGGTGACAGACTTTGTGCTTCCTTGCACACTGGGAGGAGTCAACTTCAAAGCAGAGCAATAAATTAACTCATTTTGGGGGCGAGAGAGCGTGGCAGGAGAAGAGGGTTGTGTAAAACTTCCCTGTCTGGTTCAGAACTGGGTGCTTCACAACTGCCTTCAGAACTGGTACCTCATCAGAAAAAGCACCAGTTCCAATTTTTTCCGTGTTGTCTAGTAAAACAACAGATTATCTAATGTACCCAAAATGAGCTAGGTTCAATTTTTTTATCCTGAATGCTGAGGGAGGGGGAAACGCCATACACAAGAAGCCAAGAAGCACAGGGTATCATAGGAGACAGCTGCTGTTTGCTTAGCCAGGARTGTAATGAGTTGCAGATGAGGAGTCATTAAAAAATTTGTTTACAGTGTTCCTGAACGTAGTATTGGAAAATGGAAAGTGCTGATCCCCCTTTCTGGGATTCATTCTGGTGTGCTGTATTGTTTGAGCTACCAAGAACTGACTTGTCAAAAACAGCTCTGATGCTGCTCACTGCTCTAAGAGCCAGCCTCAGGTGTATGGATAGGGGCATTTCTGGTGCTGAGAACACTGCAGGATAATAATTGTCTGTCATRCTTCAGAAAAGTAAACCTTCACCTTGGGACTGCAGCTGGAGTTCTGTGCGTTTCCCCYGTGCCACTGTTCCCTGGCTCCTGCCTGAGGAGTGCCAGCATGAACTTCTTCCAAGACTGCAATGATGAAGTGTTTCCCTGCTTGCTGGGCAGYTGGTTAAGGTAGATGTCAGGTGAGTCTTTTTCTGAAGGTGGAAAACAATGATCTCAGATACAAAGGCTGTGCTGGCTCACAATGTCCCGGGAAGGAAGGTGGTTGCAGGCAGCAGGAATTAGTCCTCTCATACAGTCTCTGAAGCAGTCTGTTCTACTTTGCAGCACACTTTAATTGTGGGAGGTCAGTGGTTTTATTTCAATGTGCCTGCACTGTCCCCAGTGTGAATGCACCTGCATCACAAATAAGAGAGGCGGGATGGGGCCTGCCCCCACTGCTGGCCCGTGTGGAAGGGATCAAACAGCCGGGCCTGGGCACGGTCTCCAGCACAGCTCAAGTGCTCCCGAGGGTCACGTCGGCAAAGAACCCTSTGCTCACAGCGGGGGGCAGCTGCTTCTGCCTCCAGAACAGCATTGCTGGAGCCAGGCCAGAGGAGGGAGACCAAGAGCATCAGAGGGATGGAGCAGCTCTACTGGGAGGAAAGGGGGAATGGCTTTACACTRACAGAGAGGAGGTATGGATTAGGTATTAGGAAGAAATTGCTCTCTATGACGGTGGTGAGGCCCTGGCACAGGTTGCCCAGAGAAGATGTGGCTGCCCCTGAATCCCTGGAAGTGTCCAAGGCCAGGCTGGATGGGGCTCTGAGCAACCTGGGATAGTGGARGGTGTCCCTGCCCATGGCAGGGGTTGCASTGGATGAGCTTTAAGGTCTCATCTATCCTCTCTCCTCGTGCTGTGAGTAGCACCACTGTGCTCTCTTGGCCACAGTTACCATTGGTCACACCCCACTCAGACTTCTGCCTCTGTAAAAAGAATGAGTGCAAGTTTTATACCCAAATAGTAGACTTGGAAATTCCTCTTTTAACCAGAAAAAGTGCTGAAGAAACTTCCTAAACCAATGTAAATTTAGTTTGGTTATTTACACAGATTCCAGTTCTTGCATGCAAACTGTGCCCTTAGTTCTGTATTTTAATATAATCTTCTAATCCAATGTGCTTGTTAAAAAGTTAAGGCTATTTAAAGCTTTTAGTTGTACAAACCAGCCCAATTTAGTTTCAGCCTGCCCTCAGCTGAGCAGCTGCCACATATGACAGTTTTGGTTGCCTTTWTTTATCTTGTGTTACCAACAAGGCTCAGTTCAGATCCAGTACCTTGCTTTAACTGTGGAGACATCCATGTTTTCAGTCAACTTTATTGATAAAATATGTTTACTGTACAGTACACAATTCTAGCCATAAATCCTTTTCAAGCCATCTGCATTACAAAAATAACAGGTATGCAATGAAAAATAGTCACCCCACACACTGTGAAGGCTCTTTAAAATCCTAATGTGTTCAGGACAAGGGAATGAAAGGGGAGGCTATCAAATGTCGAAACTAGGAGTAGATAAATTAAGTCACATTTTTTTTTTAGTTTACAAAAATAAACACTAATCAAGCATTATTTTGTAATAGAGCAACCTCAAAGTACTGCCACATACCAACAACCCTCTTCTGTATTCAAAAGATAAACCAGAAGTCAGCCATGAAGCTGAATTCAGCATCAAATGGATAGTAATGCCTCTTGACACCAGTGCATGGTGATTCCAGAAACAAGAACTTCAACAACTGAACCCAAAACTCCTTGTAAGTTTAAAACAACAGAACATTCAAGTGAAAAAAAGCTGTTGCTTCTGGTAAGTCAGCATCTTGCAMGCCACAGCAGAAATGCAAAATCTAAATTAGAGAAGCACTGGTGAGACTTTACAGATAGTAAAAGCAGACAGGAATATTTTGTGCTTGAGCTAAAATGTTCCCTCTTGGCTGTTTCAAAACTTTGGAAATGGCCATCACTTCTTTTCCATGCATGTGAATGTCCTCAGCCTATTTTTAAGCCTAGAGAGAAGCCAAGATGATCTGCAAAGAGAAGCAGCAGTTTCTCCATTTCTAAACCAGACAGTGAGAATGTGGAGACCTGATTTACCTCTCCTTTCAGCACATGTACTAGTTCACTGAAAACAAGAATTTGCTTCCTGCTAACAGTCTCTTCTAATTTTTCTCCTCTTAAAAGCACCACAGGAAGGAGTAGTAACAGAGACCAGAACAAAGTTACTGAGCTGCTCCTAAGTCAATTCAGTGACACTGAAAGCTCCCCCCTTAGGCCTGTGGAACATTCACCTTGAGCCAGGGAAGCTGTGCTGAGCCACAAAAAGCTGCATTGAAGCTGGCATGCTTGGAAGTGTTGGATGCTTAGTTCCTTCTGTTGTTGTCACTGAAAATCAAACTTGGCTAAGTGGGGGTTGATTTCAGGATAGCTCAGCTCATGTTGCTTGATGGGTTATTGAACAGCCAGAATGTTAAACTGTGGGTGGCAGGTGTAGTTCCACAGTTTTCTGTAGCTGACAGCTTAACTCTCTTTAAAACCTTCTTGATGACTAGTTAGTACTGAAGAAAGGAAAATTAAGACTAYTAATTGCAGGCTGCCAACTCTGTCATGAAGCTGTCCCCTCCTTCCTCCACCCCGTTTTCTGCTGCCACAGTTTGAATGCTTTCCAGTTGCCAATTCCCAGTCAGGAAGTTTGGGCAAGCAACTGGAGAACAAAGACATGAGACTCCTGTGGCTTCTTACTGATAGAGAACTGAGCTGGATTTCCTCTCCTAAAGGTAAAAGCTGAGGCAGAATTGCATTGGCACCTGTGGTCCTGAGAACAACAAGGTGGGAAATAGCTCTTTCCATATTCTCACAATACAATTCAGTGCACATATTTTAAAGAATCTCCTTCAATTTAAAAAAAAAAAAAAAACAAAAAAAAACACCACCCAAACTATTGATTCACAGCATTCCTTATGTTTAAAAATTGGGCTTATATTTGAAAGCAATACCCCAAGGCTAAATGACAGAGATCCTCAAGTTTTAGGCTGCATGTGTGCCCCTCCCATCAAAGAGGTTTGTTGCAAAATGAAAATTCATTAAAACCAAAACAAAAGGAAAAAATGCTAAGTAGACCATGCACAAAGCTTACTTGTAAGTTACTATTTTCTAGGCAGAGATCAGACTTTGAAATCTTACCTTTATTATCTAAGAGTTGCACTGAAACTTTGTATGAGCAATAATTTATATAAATTACTTGAAATCTCACCTTTTAACTGTAAAATGAGTTCATATAAAAAGAACCTGCAATTCAGCAAGTGCATTAATCCATTTCCTGCTGAGGTTAGATCTATGGCAATCAATCTGTCACAGAGGGTATTGCAGCATACCAGCTGAATTTATGTTTACACAGTGTAAAAGCCACTGAGCTGGAGTTGGATGCATTCTCTTGCTGGTGCCCTATTCAGTAACAAGTGCTTGACCAGTGCCCCCTGATGCTCCATTGGTTAATTGTGCAACTGAAGCTTGCCGATTCCCAGAGTCCTTAGCTTTTCCTCAGGCTCAGATCACTGCTTGTCACTAATCCTGACAGGGACGTGCTCTCTGATGCATCCTCTTTCTTGAGGTTCAGAAATGATTCTCTGGTGATTTGAAGAATTTCTCTCAAGCCTTTGTTTTCTTGCTAGAACCAGAGAAAGAAAAAGGCACTAATAGGACTCCAGAAAGAAATCAAGGTAACTGTTAAAACCTCCCCTTTACTTTCAAACGAATGCAATGAAATCAGTGCTGTGACATCTTCTACAAGTGAGAACATCAGGTTTCTGATCCTCCTGGATAGGCTTTAAGTATCCCTTCCTTGAGATTAAGCTGCAGTGGTGCTTCCCCTGCTCCAGCAAGGCAAGGGTAACTCAACAGCAGTGAGTGACTGGGACAGTTAGTCCATAAAGACCTGTCTTTACTCCCTTTCCTTTCTGTGCCCCTGCAGCTTTCTCCTCACCTCGAGCTGGGTGATGCGCTCCTGCTCTTTGCAGCCGTGCCTTTCATCCACCTCAATGGCTTTTCTCATTACTGCTGCCATCTCTGTAATTTGGTCCGCGTGCACTTGCAGCTCCTAAGACAGAAATATTTAGTAATGTATTAGGATTGTATTTCCTGAATTATTAAAAAAGGCAAAGCATTAAACATGTTTTAACACAAACCTCAATTTTGGAAAATTGTCTTTGCAGTGGGGACAGCCACAGCAGTCCTGTTCATTTAAACAGATCTGGTTTCCCCCGAGTGATCCCTTTCACTGGAATCTGAACAAGATTAACKGACTGTATCATCCCCAGCATCCAAATGACTAACAAATTGGTTTTGTGCTTGAGACCAAGCCTTCCTGTGCATCAGGAACTGATGTGTGTTATTTTGGATATGCAAAACCACTCAACTCCTCTGAGAACAGCAGGAAAAGCCACATTCTTTCCAGATATTTGAAACTTGATCTCCAGTACCAGCCCATGGACAGGTATTTCTCTCTAAAAAATACCAGGAATAGTGGTCATTCTTACTATGTCATATATTACAAAATTCAAACCCATCTTTCACTCTTTATTTTAGATACTTTTGCTGGAATCCACCTTCAAGTCCAGCTTATCTGGGCTCTGGACTTTGGAGGTTCAGGAAGAAGAGTCATTGCTGCCTTTCCCTGCACTGCTACATGAAGAGCCTTTGCCCTTCTGGTAATCATTGCTGCTCTGTTAAGCCATGGTATTTCCAGAAGCTTTCATTTTTCAACTTGTCTTTTATTCTAATTCTGCTGTGATGCTGCTCTAGTTGTGCATGCGCTGGCCTTTGGACAAAATCCACAATATTTATTAGCTAATATCAGCAAAAGCAGGACAGGAGGCCTGAAGTGAAGGACAAAGCCAAATCCCACCTTCACATGATGAGTTTGATGGGAGGCCCACACAGCTGGCAGATGATCCAGCTTGCCTTTAAATTACCACGAAGAACTGTCTTACTTGGAATCATAAACTTATCAAAACAAATACYCTTTGCTAAAATGAACATCAGCCCTTTCCTCTGTGCCATTCCAACTGTCCAAGCTATTGTTTAGTTATTTGTAATTTAGCTGTTGTTAAATGCCCACTCTAAATGTGAGGAGGTRGGGAAGAACTTGCTCTAAATCTTTATTTTCTTCTCAGTTTCCACTGCAGGTGATTACATAAAACATGTTTTTTTCAAATAACCCCTAAATTTAGCATGACAGGAAGCTGTGGTCAGGCAAGGATGTAACTTGAGAAGGACTGGGTAGGAGCTGAGGGATATACTGCTGTCCTCYCTGCTTCCTGTTTTTTCAGCTCCTCAGGGCTCTGGATCAATGCAACTTTGGGCCTGTTCCAAGGTCACTGGTGTTAAATCAGATCCTCACACAAAACTGGAAGGCACAYACGGAAAACTCAGATGAGGTAAAACCAAAGAATGCCATGAAAGTGAAAGCCTCAGTGTCTCTCTCATTTTTTTTGTACACATTGGGTTTTTTTTTCCAAAGAGATAAAAAGGGGCCGCACCCATTTCAAGGCCTTGTTTCAGCTAAGCAAATTCAAACACTATGTTTAGATTAGGGTGACTACACCTAACACTTTTTTCTTTTGCATACAACACTACCAGAATTAATTGGTTTTTTGTTTAAAGGAGGTGCTTGTTGATCTGCAACAATCAACGATATTGTAATAACTTGTAAATAGGAACTAAAATAACAGATGGCACTTGGGAAAACAGACACTACTTGCAAAAGGGAGCTTAATTCCATTAAATAATGGAGTTTTTACTTAAAAAGAGAGAAGAGTTTCAAAAGTGCTTCAAGATTGTTCAGTCTTCCTGACTGTGAAGGCTGTGCTAAAGAAAAAATAGTGAAATTCCAGAAATCCTAAGGGTCAGGGTAAGGGTCATAAATCCTTTTCATCAGGCATTCAGGTAGGACCAGGTTAAATGAAAATGCTGAAGCCTAAATCTCCTGTTCCAATTATGATGWGAGATATTTTTTCTTTTCTTTCTTTTTCCTCGAGGTTTTCCTCTGTGGAAGTGCTCCTAAATGAATGATCACATTCCATTTCAGCATGGATATAGTTCTACCCTCTTGTGTTGGTTCTCCTGAAGCTGTAGGAGATATACCATAATCTGAGGTAACTTCTTTGTAAATGATCCCAAACTGTCATTTTTGAAGATTTTATGTTAAAGATATAGCTCTAATCCAATAATTTCTTCATACCAATGGCACTAATTACACACATAGGATGTTGTAAGCAGGCAAGAAAGAATCAAATTCTTAAATTTTGTTTTCCTGGTTAGCAAACCCTAACTTTGCAAACTTGAGTTAGCTTTGCAAACTTAAGTTAGCTGAGATCAGTGATTATTAACACATAAAACTTACGTTTGTCTACATAGCTGCATTGATCTAATGTTTGTTACATTTTCAATGAAATGTAATACTTTGCTAAAAATCTCCTGTTTAAATRTGTTAATGACCTAGAATAATGAATTCTCTTAACATTTAAAAGTCCTTTTGACTGTTGAATAACTGAACCTACACTCCTGTTTCCTGCTTCACCCAGTTATTCAACAGTCACAGGGACTTTCAAGTTTTTTAATTTATTTACAATACATAGGGGGAAAAAAAAGAATATTCCATTTAAAAAGCTTGTTCCTCCTACTCTCCCTAAACACAGGTTTGCTAATTGTTTGTTGAGGTCACAAGCAAAAGTTAAAGCCATTTTAAAAGGAATATTACTAAGCTCTGGCAGTACAACAGGGCAGTTGCCTTAAAGATTGAAGTGAAACAAAAGTAAGTKGAGGAAATACGGTAATGAAATGCTACCTGTTGGAAATTTAAATAAATGAGAAGCCAGTAAGGTTCAACTGATAGTTTCCTGTTTGTATTGCATGGAGTGGATTATAAAAATTAGGACTCATTAGYAGTACAGTGATAGAAAAATTGAGACAAAGTAAGCTTTGAATTGATCCACTATGAACTAATTTAGGTCTTAACTAAAAAACAAAGAAAAAAAGCCTCAATGAAATTATTACCTTGGAATGTTGCTCTTTTAACTTCATTATTATACTTGGATCATCCTTTTTACTCGCCATAAGCAACCTAAACATCTGTTCTCTGTACTTGCTCATGATGAGTTCCAGAGCAGACTGGTGCTCTTCGAGAGATGTGCGCAGTTCTGCCAACAGAACTTAAAATTCAGTTAAGAATTTAACACAGAAGAACCAAGACAAAATGCACAAGTATTGCAGTTTGAGAAAACTAAAATAACCCCATCGCTGAGTGTCCTCTCCCCCTGAACCAGGAAATCTACACAGGCTCTGCAAATGGCTTAGATGGTGATCAGCCTGGGACAATTCCTGGTCAGTAACAAATAGTCCTCTGTTGGTGYGACTTTGTGTCCAATCCCTCTGGCTGACAAAAGCCATTTGCAGTGTGGCTCAGCAGCTTTACTCCAGCCATTAMAAGCCACATGGTACAAAAGATTCTGCAGGTTTACCAAGAGTTGAAATGTGCTTCTGTTCAAAATTTACTGAGTCAAGGGATAAAGAAGCCCTGAGACAAGGCAAGACTCATCTGAGTAGAGATCACTGAATCCTTTGCTGAATGTAACTGTTAGAACACCTAAAGCTCTCCAGGAAGAGCAGTGCATTCCTGGTCTACTGAATTCCAGAAGGAATTATACTACTATACTTACACCGTAGCTTGTTCAGACTACTCCTAGTAATTTCAGTACTGGGAAAACAGTTCTCCAAACATCTCCCTATATTGCAGAATTAAGTTCTATTTATCTCCTCACTTGTGCTGGGCATKAGGTAAGGATTGAAAAAAGTAATTTTTCCCAAATCTCTTTTTTTTTTTAATCAGTCCCAGAGGTTTGACTTTAGGACTCTTGAATTGTATTATAATCAGTTCAACTGACAATTCRAAATTAGAAGAAAAAATGTCTTCTGCAGCAATGTTTTGAAAAAAGATCAGTGGTAAAAGTCTCACTATTTCCAGTGATGCTGGCTGGAGCTTTAAAAGTATAAACTATTCAAATTTTACCTTTGTTTTCCTGTTGCAATTCCCTAATTTGTCTGTTTTCTTGCTGGATACCCATCACTAGTGTAGAGCGAGGGCGATGTCTTGCTACTTCATTGAGCTCTTGGATTTCTTCCTGGTACTGGTTATTAAAAAAACAAATCAACAGGGCAGAACATATTTGAYTAACCAAAGGCAGGCACAAAGCACCAGTTCCACTGCCAGTCAGAGTCTGTAACCASGAAGACAGTGCTTGCTTTAAATAATAATACCAAACACAAACCTGAAGGTATTGCAGACATCCTGTCCTTTAGAGACACAAAAGCATCACCTTTGTTTTTAAACAAGTTTCATACATTAAATGTGTGTAGTGGCTGTTATTTAACCTTCAGTTAACGCAGGTCAAGTTCACCATCAGGCAATTTAAAACTCATAGAGATGTGGTAAAGACAAACCATGAGGTATTAACCTCTCGATATTTAGTGCGGCTTCCCAAAACCTTAAACCACAAGGCTGTGTGGCTACAAGTCACACAGACCCGAGTCAGTGGATCCTGACTCCCAACAGATGGTAAATGCAATACTCTTGATCTGAAGCCATGAAGCCTCTGCATGACTAGTTTTACAGGGCTGAATTGCATGCAGAGTTTTATTATTTTATAAGCCTAATTACATATCTTGGGTTCATTAGAGTGACAGGATGAACTCCCATAYGAAAAGTCAGAAAACATCTTTACGTTTTCTCAGTTCTCAAGTGAAAGTCACACTCACTCTAACAACATGCCTTGGAACAGCATATCAGAATAGAAATGAACACAAAAAAAGCTGAAGAGGCTATTTGGAAACAAAAGGAAACACTGCAAAGACAAAGTATTCTGTACAGAAGAAAAAACTATAGAGCCTCTGTATGATTAAAGGGGTATRTTGAAATTAATGAAAATGTATAGTAATGCACTGTAGAGCAAAATATGAGACACCACAAAATGGTTTGTAGCTTATTTTTACCAAGCTTATTTTTACCAGTCCTTGAAATAAATGCTTGTTTTCAATATTAAAGCTAGARTAACTGCAAAAACTTTTTCACAGGCTCAAACTACATAAACTACCTATTTTTTGATGAGAGCCACACCTCTAATAAAAACACCAAGTATGCCACTAAAGGATTAACCGAACACCACGCTCGCTCTGAGCTGCACAGAAGCACACAAAGGATGTGAAGTGCTGTGCTTTCCTGAAGCAAGCAGAACGGGAAAGCAGACCTGTTTCATGGCTTCCACTCGCTTGTTGAGCGCCGTGGTCTGTTCGATGAGCGCCTCAGCCGCACTGTCGTGTTCCCTCAGCCGCTCCACCAGCGCCTTCGCATCTGCCAGCGCCTTCTCGATTGTGCAGCTCATTTCTGAACATGACAAAGGCAGCGTTTGCATCACAGCCCCTCTGCTACACAGACAACTATCTAGGGGATAGATCAGCCAAAGGCAGGGTACTGAACACAGGAAATCGGGGCAGGGCATGTGCTTCTGTTAGAGCAATACAGAAAATAGAAGAATATTACATGAACTCATTCATCTTTCAATGCTATATATATKTTTAAGGAGCTCTCCCAACAGACATCCTTCATAATAAGTGAGGTATAAATYCAGCACAAAAGAGAATGCTGAAGGATTACAGTGGCCTGGAAGATTCTRATGAATTAAATCAGCAGAGAAGGAGCAGCTCAAACTGACAGAGTAGAGAAAATTGCTCAGGGAAAATTTAGACGCCAAAAGGCTTGTGTTCTGTGCATGTCTATAAATGAACACAAACATCACTGCATGGAAAGGAACTGTGACATTTTCAACAGCATGGAGAAAGACACTAACTCAGCTAAGGAAAAGAACCAACTGCATCCTYAAAATTCCAGCCTTCTAACTGCAGCAGTTGTTAACAGGAATTATGTATTGCCAGTACTGCCAAACTTGCAAAATGCTTGTGCGTGTTGCCAAAAATACTGGTCTTTACACTACATTTTTCATATTCATGCTTGGTAGATTAGGTTTCAAGACAAAGATTTCCAGCCTAGGATCTTATTTTCTTCTAAGAAAYCTTGCACTTGCTCTACTGAAAAGGTAATCTACTCAAASTCCTTCAACAGCCCCAGCAATCAARCAGCAGGGATGGAGRTTTGTGAGATGTATGGRTCTTGTTGATATTAGGCTTAATATTTGGTTTAGGAAATATTCTAAGTTTCAGACAGAATCAACTAAATCAATTTCTTAGCTAGGCCATTTGCTAAAATAAAGGTTTTTATAACACTGAAGTTTGTGGAGTCTTTCCTGAGCCACAGGAAAAAAAATAAACACTTCAAGTTGATTTTCTAACTTTCTCAGGGACCTTTACAAATCATAGCCCAGGAGCCTTAAGCCAAGCTTAAGGAAATCCTCAAATTTACCTCAACTGACCTTTTGCYCCTGTCCCAGGTAAGTAGTAGAAGGAAGGATACTTCAAACACTAGACATTTAACCTGTGTTTTCTGGGATTCATGTGTTATCAAAATCACCACACTGTAGCACATGGAGGTTTTCTATTTGTCAGACAGCATTTTCATTTAACTTTCCATGTTATGTATTTGAGGTATCAAGGTCTTCAGCAAACTGCTGTGCTATCATGGATGGTTAATTTATTCACTCTGACTTGACAGTTTGAGCTCTTTCAAATATGACATGGAAAGGAATCAGGCTGCATTGTTTTTATGGATCTGCTTTCCTTGCTCCTCCCTGCAGTCAGATTTCCTACAGAAGTATCCCAGACAAAAGATGACCTTCCACACTAACTAGCTGAACTGCTGCAGAAATTGATTTAGTGAGATCCATGTTTAAGAAGAATCTGAGGAGCAGACTTTAACTCAACCCACAATCCAGGAATTCTCTGGCCAGCATAAACAAAAGCCTCTGAGGCCTCTCCATGAGCTGGGAATACATTTGGCATTCAGACTACAACGCACTTAACACCTCTGGTAATTTGTCTGCATTCACATAAATTTTTAAACAGTATATGTTTAATACATGCACTTTCTTGTTTTTGCCTYAGCCCAACCACACCAGAGGAAAAGAAGTTTGTTTGTGGCAAAGCCACTGGTGTTCCTTTTCGCTAGGAAGGAGTTGGGGAAGACATGTGGAAAGCAGCCCCATAAATTCTGCWGTGACTGTCCCCTCTTAGGCCAGCTCCAGTTTTCACACAGCATTTGTTCCTCAAAAAGCAGAATCATTGTTTGTATCAYGGTAATTCACAGTGGCCCCAAAAATTCTAGCTATGATACCTTTTGGGCAAGATGCTGGTCCTAATCCTTGAAACTTAAAATGGTCTCTGGCTGCCTGTGAAAAACAAAACCTTTGCCTGATCCTGAAACGGAGCTAAACCTATGAGTTAGCCCAGACAATTTAGRATGAAAAAACCCCAATTAATCAAACAGAATTGATTTAAGCAAATTCTTATCAAGTATTTTTTTTTTTTTATGAGCATGACTACAGGAATTGAAGTGAATAATTCCTGAACCCTGCCCTACCAGAGATGCCCAGTTGCACAGATGCTTGTTAGTGCAATCTTGTCAACAGGTAGGAGAGCAACAACTCAACCCAGCAACACTCCCACTACAYAGTCACTGCCGTCACTTCCTGCTATTTACTAATGGCTTTCATTATCAAATTAAAACCCAAAAARCAACATCMAATAATAAAAATCTMTATGCAACCACTGCCTTCMTCCAACTTTCTGCCCCTTCTTTCTTTTTTATCCTTACTGGAAGCCACCTTTTCCCACAGCTCGTGGGTTTGTTTACAACAGAGACCAGTCTGGCAGCGCTGAGCCAGAACGCTGGAAGGAATTCCAAGGAATTTAGGCTGGTGCCAAGGTCCCGGCGTGACAAGAGCATCCCGGGGGCGTCACCGCCGCACTCCCGGTGTGACAGGAGCATCCCGGGGATGTCACCGCCGCATTCCCGGTGTGACAGATCCCGGGGTGTCCCCTCCACACTCCCGCTGCGACAGGGGCACCCCGGGGGCGTCACCCCCGGGAGCGTCGCTTCCTGCCCCCAAAASGCGGTACAATCGCGACGCTGAGGCGCGACATTGGCACCTGTCCCGACACCGCCGCGACCCGACACATGTGAGGGGTCCCTGGCCCGCCCCGGCCCGCGAGTTGAGGCGGGGCAAGGGGCGTCCTCCTCCTTCACGCCCCTTRGGGCACCCCGGCCCTGGTGCGTACCAACGCGACTCCGCCGCGCTCCCGATCGCCTGGCGACGGCCACAGCGGCGCCCTCCCCATATCCCCAAACCGCTCACGGCACTCACTCATGCCCGGGACTCCGGCCGCGCCGGGGRTGAGCCCGGACCGGCCGCGACCGATGTCAAATGGCGGCGTGAGGGGCGGGCGCCGTGTCCCTTCTCCGCCAGGGGGCGCCTTGGGGCGGGGGCGGCACCCGGCTTCGCTCCGCTCTCGCGAGAGGATGCCCCTCCGCGGCCAGCRGCCCCAGATCTCGCGAGAGGACACCACGCCCGGGCGTAGATCTGAGTCTTGCAGATCTGAGCAGGGCTCTGAGCCTGACCTCGGGATTTGTGTTAAATTGTTCATCAGCAGCTCTAGCAGGACACGTAGGATTAAGCAATTGCATTGTGAGTAGGTTTAGATTGGCTTTTAGGAAGAAGTTCTTCCCTGTGAGGGTGGGGAGGCCCTGGCACAGGTTGCCCAGAGAAGCTGTGGCTGCYCCATYCCTGGCAGTGYCCAAGGCCAGGCTGGATGRGGCTCTGAGCAACCTGGSATAGTGGAAGGTGTYCCTGCYCATGGCAGGGGATGGAACTGGATGGGSTTTAAGGTCCCTTCCAAGCCAAGGCATTGTGGGATTCTATAATCGTAAACTTGTGTAATCCTGTAAGAAAAACGGAAGACCGTCAGAAAATGAACGGGCATTGTGGCCGACAGCTATCAGAAGTGAAGTTAGAAGGAATGAGGAGTAACTGGGTAAAAGTTAATTCCGGCAGTGGGCGACCGCGRCCACCGACTYCCTACTAAAAACACYYCAGACTCAAATGGAGAGAASTCCACGTGCACACTCAKGAGCGGAAGCCAGAGATACACTCARTAAACAGGGTTGAGTACTCATTAATAGACAAATTACTACTTGCAACCCATGTACSCTGATGCTTGTTAAAGTGCATAAAYAGTGTGAAGTTTCGATGACCGGGGAGCCTTCTATGTGCACGTTAGAACCCAGAATTCCTTCTTAAACCGAAATAAAACACGGATCTCCCGCCCCTAGGTGTGTGCGCTGCGTCCGCAGATCTCGTGAGAACACGGCACCCCCGCAGGTCCGCCCACAGGCTGTCCCCGAGTTCTCGCGAGATCGCGGCCAGCGGGCTCCTCCCC
>NW_026623360.1:360961-408348 GCF_030028575.1 Malurus melanocephalus
CAGAAATACATGGAAAAATARATTTTTATGCTAGAAATTGCCATTTTCGGTTGTCCCAGCCACAGGACGAGGAGCAATGKTCATAAACTAAAACACAAGAAGTTGTACCTTAACATGAGAAAGAACATCTTTACATTGAGGATAAAGAGCCCTGGAGCAGCTGCCAGTGGAGGTGCTGAAGTCTTCTTTGTGGAGACATTCCAGACSCGCGTGAGCACATTATCCACTGTAGGTCACCCTGCCTTGGCAGGGGGTTGTACTGGACGATCTCCGGAGGTTCCTTCCACTCCTCATTGCTCTGTGATTCTTATAGTTTCACACTTAGTATGTTTGTCAGTGAGATGCTGAAGTGCACAGGGAAATAYTAGTTTAAAAATAAATATGTATTTAGCAGAGACAAGACTGTAAATCGGCTTAAAATTCTCATTATGCTACTTAAAGGTCTTTAAAGCTTAATCATAAATTAAATTTTCCWTGTAACTTATTTTAGGAAATGAGCTTTAAATAGGAAGTGGTTTCTGTACTTTTTCTTTCAAGTTGCTTTTAATTAGAGAAGTGGGGAGAGTAGGGCTGTACATTTCCATTGCCTTTTCAGCAGTATAATTGCACTTTTTGCTATATTTTTTTCTCTTGAGAAAATATAGTTTCTTCTGATTAGAAAAGGTGTCTATTAAATATGTACTAGTTAAGAGTTCCAGAGGATGTGTGTTTCCATGTAAATAGATCCTTAAAATGGAAAATTTTGCTCTTTTGAAAAAGCCAGAGCAGTTCTATGGAAGTTATAGGAGAATYATAGAATCACAGAAAGGTTTGGATTGAAAGGTGCCATGGTCAAGGACACCTTCCACTATCCCAGGTTGCTCAGAGCCCCATCCAACCTGGCCTTGAATACTCCAGGGATCCAGGGGCAGCCACAGCTTCTGTGGGCAACCTGTGCAAGGGCCTTCCCCCCCCCCCCCCCCGCAGGGAAGAATTTCTTTCTGAAAGCCAATCCAAACCTCCTCTCTGTCAGTGTGAAGCTATTTCCTCTTGTTCTATCACTCCAGGCCCTTGTCAGTAGTCTATTTCCTGCAAGCCTCTCTAAAACTTGCATATTTCTAGGATGTCATGTGTAAATTGCACAGTCATTTTCTGGTATGTTTTGTTTTTTTCACCGTGCATAATTTCTTTCTGCTTTCGATGTMTGTTTCTTTCAGGAAGAAAATGAAAATATTTTCTGAGTCTCACAAAACTGTTTTCGTTGTGGATCACTGCCCCTACATGGCAGAATCATGCAGGCAACATGTGGAATTCGATATGTTAGTGAAGAACCGCACCCAGGGAATTATTCCTCTGGCACCCATCTCCAAGTCCCTGTGGACCTGCTCAGTGGAATCATCCATGGAATACTGTAGAATAATGTATGATATTTTCCCTTTCAAAAAACTGGTAAGTTCTGCCCGCCATGTTGCATATCGTGCTTGATACAATAAGGGATGTTTTCATGTTTTATTTAAGTATTTTCACATCTTTAGGTGTTGGTTAGAGTAAAATATCAGATATAATTTATCACTTAAAAATTGTTTCTGCTGTTCATATACTTTATAGTGCTTTAAATTGSATTCTAATTTGCTGTAGAGAATGAATTTGTGGCTTAAAAGTAGAAGTTATTAATCATATTGCTAAAGGGAAGAGTGAATATAGCACGAGTGTGTGTGATTTTTGTGGGTTTGTTATTTTGATTTTGGCTTGTCATTTCATGTATCTCCAGACTATCAGGAGAAAGAAGTGCAATTCATGTTTGTTTGGATTTGGACAAGTAACATTATAATGGCTGTTATCTTGATGTGCTTTTTTGTTCCTTTCAGGTGAATTTCATTGTGAGTGATTCTGGTGCTCATGTGTTGAATTCCTGGACTCAAGAAGATCAGAACTTGCAGGAGGTATGATTTATACCTCTTATTTTGCTTTGTAGTTCTGACYTCATTGTGAAATAAATGTTGTGTTCAGTATAAAGTAACTCTGGCTTAYTAGAATACGGGTGGATCTGGTCTGAAATTGTTATATAACTGAGTTTCAGGTAGCTGCCTGTGAGCTTGGGTTATTCTATAGAAAAAGTTTTAAAAGAATATTATGTCTTTAAAAATAGACTGAAATATTAAAATAAATGTTATGAAGAAAATAGTTATGTATTTCTTCTGTAATTGGGTGCTACTTCTAGATTTCAWTTTTTTTTAAACATCTGCATGAGAGACAATCTGTGTTAAATACATTAATTGTAAATATCCTCTTTGCTGTCACATTGTTTCATGTTGAAAGGGCTCATCCTCTGAAAAACTTACTTTAAGGAGGAGCTGCATGTCCAAGTTCTTAGAAAATAAAAGCAGAAGGCAACTAACAGTATTAGAATATCTTTCAGGTATTAGATATAAGTTGTTATTTTAGTCAGGTATTTGTCTGCAATAAATGAGAATATTATATTCTTAAGGTGTAACAAAAGTGAATAAATTTGAATTGCAAAGGATAATTTAGGGCCAAATGTTTTCCAGAAGGCTGCYAACATAATGCTGGGTAATTGTTCCATTTGCTTTTCTCTCAGTAATRTTGAATTGCATGTCAAGTGTGTTACAATGCTGACTTCTCACTGATGTTTTAAAACCGTGTGGGAGGTACCTTTCAGTTACAGTCCCTTTGTTCCCGCACAGCTGATGGCAGCGCTGGCTGCGGTGGGGCCGCCGAACCCGCGGGCAGACCCCGAGTGTTGCAGCATCCTGCACGGGCTGGTGGCGGCCGTGGAGGCACTCTGCAAGATCACCGAGTACCAGCACGAGGCTCGCACCACGCTCATGGAGAACGCTGAGCGCGTGGGCAACAGGGGCAGGATCATCTGCATCACCAACGCCAAGAGGTGTGTGCATGTCTGTGTGTGTGTGTGTGTGTGTGTGTGCTTGTGGCTCCTGCCCCTACACAAAGCCATTCCTGACATTCCCACAAGGGTTGCACTGGTGGGAATCAGCACATGGATCAGGTGGCTTCTGTGCAGAGGTCTTTGTGACAGCACTTCCCTCCTTTGTGACAGCACTTCTCTCCTTTTCAAGAGTTTTGTTTAGGGGGGTCTGACAGCAAAAGCGAAACATTTTTACGATTTCTTGCAATAGAAGAACATTCAGTGGCTTTGAACAGGAGGATTGATGATCCAGCCTTAAAAAAAATCCACCATTTCTTTGTAGTGACAGCCATGTTCGGATGCTGGAGGATTGTGTTCAGGAGACCATTCATGAGCACAACAAGCTTGCAGCTAACTCTGACCAGTGAGTATGCTTTTTACAYAGTTTTCATGCTCTGTGAAGTGTGAATGTATTTTTGTCACAAAACTCACTCTGATTAACTGAAGGTCTATGTGAAGTAGAAGGTGGCAAATCAKGATGTTRTTGGCTGAGAGGTRGTGTATAATCATTATCTTTTCAGTAKCATCCTTTATCCTCACACCACAGGATTTCTTTAGCTTGTTATCTTCTACGTCTTGCTCCAAAACAAGACACACAGCGGTGCCTTGTTATACRCTGTGTGTTTCTAATCACTGATTCATCTGAAGCAGTTTTTCTTTAAAATACTGTGTTACTTTTATGTTCATCTTTCTTTGACTAGAACAGCTAACTTTGAAAATTGTTTTAGTTTCTAAATGATCGTATTGCCTGACACTTCCCTTGAGATAAAGGAATCTTGAAATATAGAGTGCATCTTTTCTGAAAAGTCTTTCTCCACTCTGTGTCTAATTTAATGCTGAATTATTTGGCCACAGGACTGTGTATTGCTTTGTAAAGTTGTAGTAGCTTTAGATGCTGATTGCTCCTCAGGCCCTTCAATAGCAGAAGCAGAAGTCTCCTGTATTTTCCTGCTGCAGTTGCAGTTTCATGGATGTGTAATGGATCCTGACTAAGGGATTAGGTGTTAAATCCGTTGTAAAGATAGGAAGATCTTACTCCTGTACGTAGAGATGTGGTACAATGTCTGTAGTGCTCCAAACTTCCAGTCACATTAGGATACAAGCATATATTCTATTACATGTGCCATATCTCTGTGCTGTTCGAGTAGTTGTTTTATTCCATGGAATCCCTTTATTCATTACCTACACTTGGATCCTCTGTAGTGTCAATATTCAGCTGAATAAAGCTGAACAGATTGCACCAGTTAAGGACTTGCTCCATTGATGTGTCCATAAAGAAACACAGTGCTATGGCATCTGAAAAGCAAGAAATGTTGTGCTTTTATTTTTAGTTTGATAATGTGTTTTGAAGTATGTGCTCTTGAAAATCATATCTGTAACCTAGTTTTTGTAGCATACTTTCAGAAACAACATGATGTTAACATATGATTCTYTGTTCTAGATATCAGAATTAATTTAATTTTTAGGAGATAGCCTACAGTGTGGCAGACTAAGCCAAATGTTTTTATTTTTAAGTCTAATGCAGATTCAGAAATGTGAACTGGTGTTAATCCACACATACCCAGTTGGTGAAGACAGCCTTGTTTCAGATCGTCCTAAAAAAGAGGTGAGTAGCCTAAAATGAGAAAATTTATCCCAGGATTAGAAACCATGACAGACTGAAAAGAGTGCAAATTCTCAGTTGTTCAATAGCGAGAGGATGTGTGATGATTGTTTGAAACCAAATACATACAAAGTATTTGTAATATATTCTGCTATTCAGTGGTCTGCTCTGCATTTTAATTTGCTGTCTGTAAGAAAAAGGCACAAGAAAAACGTGTTAATATGAAAGACATGTAGTCCTACATATTATTTAATAAATAAAAAGGACCCTAAAGGGCTACCTTCTTGTGATTAATTTCTACAGAACTCTGCTGTAGTTGTGCTGAAACATTGGGGAGTTTGGGATTTTTTTTGTTTGGTTTTTGTTATTGTAGTTTTTGTGGTGGGTTTTTTTCTTAATTTTTTTTTTTTTTGAGCCCAAACCAAATGTTCTTGTTGGCTAGAGAAAAATGGATCTTCTAGCTTRTGTTTATTTGCCTTGTGTAGACAGGTAAAAATTACAGGTAGACATCTATAAATTACTTTGCTACTGTTACTCAGCAGGTAGAAGAATACAAAACAACTCAGCTGCTGTTAAGATTTACTCCCCATGTTGTGATACTAATTTTTCCTATTAACAATTAGTGACTCAAGTTTTTTATTACAGTTCTAATATTTTTTACCATTTGTAGYAACTGCAACTATAGCACTAGGCATAATCTCAGAATTTGGAATGAGAAATATTTTTTGCTGCTTCTTGTTAGTTTCCGCTGGTGTGGGTTTTTGGGTGGTAGTTTTTCCTGCTAAAGTTAGCAGTACAAATGCTAATTTGAGAGTTTTGAACAAGCTATAGTGTTACATGGTATCAGAGCCTAAACCATTAATTCCATGTTCAATTTATTTCAGCTCTCTCCTGTTCTAACCAGTGAGGTGCATAGTGTCCGTGCAGGGAGGCACCTGGCTACAAAATTGAATCTTTTAGTGCAGCAACAYTTCGATCTGGCTTCAACCACAATAACTAATATCCCTATGAAGGTAATATTGTGTTTACAGCCCTGTGTTAACCAGCTGCATCTCTTCTAAATTTGTTTGATAACTTTTAATGTTTATTTTAATTGAATTTTTTACATTGTTTTTCTCTCCATATCATATTTTCTGTTTTGTTTTTNTTTTTTTTTTTTTTTTTTTTTTTTTTTTTTTTATTAGCCCACATTCAATGTCTGTGACCAGGTTAGTAAAAATAAAGAAGGGGAAAAAAAAGTAAAGAAGGATCACAGAACAAAATGTTGTATTGCTGAATCTTGATTTTTGATGTAGCAATACAAGCGTTGTTTCAGTTCTGTTTGTATTACTTTATATGAATACAATCTTGTTTACCTCAGATTAATTTGTCTGTGATTCTTTTGTCTTTTTCTAGTTGTGTTTAGATATTCTTGACCCTTGTGCATTATAGTGGCATAGTGAGTCTCTTTCCTCTGTTTCATTATCATGCCCACCCAACATAAAGGTGTTTGTAACTAATAGCTGCTCTTTGACCAACATTTTTCCAGTGGGTTTTCTACTCTGAAGATCCGTRAACATGAAAAGGGAACAGGATATACCTAGTTAAGAAAGACAAATCAATTAAATATCTGGTGGTACAAGTTTTTTGTGTCCATATTTTAATTTTTTTTTGCTACATGGAGGGAAATCAGTGCAGTTGAGAATGTCAGGTATTAAGTTGAAAGTAATCTTCTGATCAGGCAGAAAGAGACAATTGTGCCAGAAGTGTCAATATTCAAACAAACAAAAAGAGTCAGGTAACTTTCATGATTTCAAAAATTCATTAAGTTGTAACACAGTTGATCGTTAATTGCATCTTTGAAAAATAGCAACATTATATGGATTTTATAAGATCATTAATTGCATCTTTGAAAAATAGTAACATTATATGTATTTTATTAATTAAAACATTATATTGAAATAATCTTCACAGTTTTTATTAGAGTTTGACATGGGTCATGGCATAAATGTAACTTCAGTTTGCAAATACCTTGTCTGTAACTTTCTGACCTGTGTGCTGCTGGTATGCCTCTCCCTTCTGCCTTTGTCCTTATAGTAATAGACTATGTTGGGTTCTCTGTGGTTTTTTCTTTGTTTGGTTTTTATTTAATTGTTTTTTTCTTTTTAAACTTGGAGTAAATTATCAGTTACTGTTCTGTTTTTGCTAATCCTCTGCAGCTGTTCAAAGATGCAGTGTCCTCTTTACAAAAATTAGGTTTTTTAGTTATAAACTTGTAGTTGCAAGTACATTTCTTATCTTAAGAAATAATAAGTTCAAAGTGTGGGTTTTGGTTTAGATTCTTGAGATTTTTGGTAATGAAAAGTAATTGTTGCTCTTCCCTGCAGTGACCCTTTGTTTCTGCTCAGTAACTGCTGGTGTTTATTTAACATTCTGTAGACTTCCTTAACTTAAATAATTTAAACAAAGTAGTTAAGCCTAATTTTTACCTCTTTTTTGTTCTCTGCACTGTCATGATACTTGTGTAAAGAGGAATAGGGTTTCAAAAGAGAAAATAAGAGGAACAGCAGTTGGCTGCATCTTTAAATTGCTCAGAGAGCAGATTCCTCAATATTGCAATCCTGTTGTTGTCTGAGGCACTTAGAGACTTTGTTTCCTTCTGGAKTGAAAGGCAAATGTAGAATCATTAATTTATGAAAATGGTGATCTCTAGATAAAATAATTAATTTCTTTCTGCCTWTTTCTTTTGAAGGAAGAACAACATGCTAACACATCAGCAAACTATGATGTGGAGTTGCTTCATCACAAAGAGGCACATGTGGATTTTTTAAAGAGTGGTAAGTAGAAATGGTCTTCTGGAAGTGGCTKTTGATCAGCCTCTCAGGAAATATTCACAAAGAAAGATTGTGAGCTTCGAATACATATAAATTTCAGGTTCGAACAGCAAATATTTCAGCTATTCCTTGTGACCCAAAAAGCTTCATTTGTAATCTTGGCATTGGAGTTTCACTCACTATTGACATATTTTAGTATAGCAATGAGAAGTCAGGTCAAATTCACATATGCTCAGGATATTTCTGTGAGATTTGAAGGGCATATCAGCTTCTTACTGAGATATAAAAAGTAGGTGAGAAACTGTATGTGCAGAGAGATTTCACAAAAAGAGATCCCTCTTGTGGGTATTTGTGCAAAATTATGCCTTGCGCAATTGAACTTTGTTAAGTTAATAATAGTTGGCATCACTTACATCCCACAGTAATTTCTTACAAAGAAACAGGAGTTGTTTGGCTGTTGAGCTTTCTTCTTGTATCTGAAATGCCTACTATGGTTTTTTTTTGTAATTTTGGAATTGATTTATTATTCCTCTGAGATGGATTTTTAATTATTCAACTGAAGTTCAAAAAGCACAGCTCTAAGCCTCATGCAAAACTATTTTGTTGAGGAAACTGCTTGATATAAAACTTTGTTAAAAATTGGCTTATAACTTTGGTATTGGTAGAATTAAATGTTATATGATCCATAAGTAGCCATTTTGGGGAGTTCGTGCTTTTTTCTCCTGTAAGTGGATTAATATTTTACTGTGAAGAAAAAGTGGCAACTCCTTTGTCATCTCCAAGTGCTATGACTCCATATTTTAGTGGARTGGATGGTCAGTAATGACCTCGGCCTCACCTGAACTTGTGTTATGATATTGAAAGCYTAAAGCTTTATTGCAAGGACTCAGAAGCAGTTTCGTAAAACTAATAAGTTTCGTTGGCTCGTAGTAAAACACAAAAGCAAACTGACTGCATTTCCTCTTCACATTTTTCCCATCAGAATTTTTAACAGGAAAAARTCTCTYCTTAGATCCTGTGAATTTTGGGTTCTTTTCTTTGTTTCTAAATACGCATTTCAGCTGTAATAATAGATCTGGTGATAGGAAAGTAGGAATTCAGTTACATTGGTCTTATTTCTCTGAAATGTTGCCAAGGAACTTTTAGATAAGTTTGGCCTTTAGATGTCCTGAGRTAAAATTTTGGAAATTGTTCCAGTTTATTTAGTGTGGAAAAACATAACTGTTTCAAATTACCTGCATGATTAACAAGAACATCAAATGAATCTTTCATGAGTAAATGTCTTTAATATGGAATAAAASTTACTGTAAGATTAGACTCAACCCTACCGTATTACGATGTTGCGTGTTGATGTACCTGTGTCATTGCTCCCAAATAGTGTGGATTTGAGCAYGTTCAGYGGCTGTGCTGCTCTTATTATGAACYTTCCTGCACAACTCAGTTAATCCTCTGCTGAGATGATGTGAGTCAAAGAACATAAAGATTCTCAAAACTCACTAAAAGAAATGTAGTTCATTGTAAAGGAGGATTGATAATGTCTGGTTTAAGGCCTTCAGGTGGATTTTTCAAGACTAATGAGACCTTGTATGAAAGTATTTTAATAATGAAACACTTGTGGTTAGTAAAACACATTGAGAGAATTCAGACTGAATCTGACATGGCAAAGATACTGGATGATGCAACCAAATACATTTTCCCCCCAAAAGCTAAACTTATCAGATATGCCTTCAGATCAGTTTAACTGATCTTGGGAATATAATATGTATGAGAAGCAATCAGCTCTAACATTTCAGAGTTCTGATTTCTGTGTGAAAATTAAAAAAAAAAAAGATGCTCTCTTAAATCCTTGGCATTTTAGATGGAAAAATTGCCTTTTATTGATGAAACTAAACCTATGTGGGACTTCTGAATTGTAAAAGCACACCTGTGGAACATCCTCTGGTGCTACAGTATTTTGTTGGCTAAATGGTTTCTTAAAAAATTTGTGCAATGGCTGCTAATTTTRAAAGGTTCTTTTTTCAACTGCCAATACTAGTAACTTTTTTGTTACGTTAGCTATCTAACTCATAAATTTAGATTGCATTTCATATATGCTCATGTTACATACATTTTGAACCTTAAAAATTTAGAGTTGTTTTGCTTTAATAAATAAACAATGGTTGATCACCCCCTTTTTCTGCCTTTCTCTGCAGGTGATAATCACATGGGTGGCAATAGCAGAGAAGGCACATTCAAGGAAACTGTGACATTGAAATGGTGCACTCCTCGAACAAACAGTGTGGGTAGGTGACATGGAATCTTCCAGAACCAGTTGATACATTGTACAAATCTGAGTACAGGAGAGAAAGACTGGAGAGATCTGAGGTGACAGAAATCATGTGGCCATTCAATTTATGCATTGTTAACTATTTGCGATTTATGTTGACTCATTGAGCCAGCAGGTCAAAAATACAGATAAGAGATATAGAAGCAGACTGACTGTTCAGTAAAGTAATTCAGGAGATCAAKAGTTGGGGTTCCTGCTGGAAGTAGGGCTTGGGAGTATATGAGATTCTCAGAGCTGTGGRTGGTTGGGAATCCTTCCACTGAATGACTATGAGGAGATGGTGAAAGGAGCAGACTTTCAAATTAGACTTTTTAGTTCTGCTCATGGTGGACTAGCTCCCTCTTCCTTTCTTTTATTTTAGGTGTTGTTTTTCTCTGTGGAATTTCACTCAACTTTTCTACTCCTTTATTTTTCAGAACTCCACTATTGCACTGGAGCATACAGAATTTCACCAGTAGATGTAAATAGTAGACCTTCTTCATGCCTTACAAACTTTCTCCTTAATGGTAAATTTGTGTCCTTGGCTACTTATTCAATGTTTTAATTTTAAATTTTGCAAATAGAGCACTTAGCATATTTTGATTTGAATGGCAGTCATACCTATATACCGTAAAAACGCAAAGTTTATTTTTAAATGTCCTATAAATAAGAGAAGAAAATTGTTAAATGCCCTCAAAGGCAAATGGAATGTGTTTTGAAACGTAACAATAGGAGAAGAGATGTAAAGAAAGAACAAGTACTGAAATGGAARTTTGTGTGTTTGCAAGGAAGAACTGCATTGCAAACGTTGTTTTAATGGAATGTTTTCTTCAGCTGAGTAATTTCATTGTCTAGATGTGTGATTTTATTAAACWCTACATCTTAGTAATTTTTCTCTACAGATCATGTAGTGAAAATGTCCTTTGAKTAATAAAAATGGTCAGAACCAGAATAATGAGTGTTTCAGCAGCAGGGCCATTTTAATGTCTTACGAAGATGTATTTTTTCCTAAGAATAATATCCTAAAATGATTGGTTGGTCTAGGAGAGGCCTTTTTGGTCTTTTTTTTGTAAAATTTTAAGGTGCATATGACCATATCCTATGTCAAGACAATGAGTAAATACTCCAAAGAGATGGCAAACTGGGTGAAAACACCACCTTGGTGGAGTCAGACTCTTACTGGCCAAGCACRAACTTGTATTTAGGTGGTTCTGAATTTAAAATTGCAGCACACTGTTGCCTAATATCCAAGAGAAAAACTCTTGCAACATGTTAAAATAGTAAAATTAAAAGCAGGCCTTCATTTGGAAGCTTCCAGGTGTTGTCCTGGTGGTCATGGGCACACCCAGCATTGGATTTCTACACTTTTWATAARTTTWACAAATTAACATATCTAACTAAYAKAGTCYAGTTAGAAGAGCAGTTAGGTAATTTCCCCCAGCCCCTGGACAAATTTCCCTGTTAGAATTTGTCCAGGGGTTTCTTTGCCCCTTTTCTTGTTGTGTCTTCTCAGGTTCTGGTTGGAAAACAAAATGTCTTGGTCAGGCTTCCTCTTCTTAAGAATAAGGCTAAACAGAATTCCAAGTATTCATTATAGGTGTTAGCTTATTGTTCTAAAATGTGAGAGAAAGGGTAGGAAAAATTCTAGTAGCTACTTAACTATATAGTAGTAGCCTACAGAGCTACAAATATATGAAAAATMYATAAAAAGCAAAAATCTTCAGGCACCAACACAGTAATTAATGAMATTGATGTCACTTCCACCAGGTCGTTCGGTGTTGTTGGAACAGCCTCGCAAGTCTGGCTCAAAAGTCATCAGCCACATGCTCAGCAGCCATGGGGGAGAGATCTTCCTGCATGTGCTGAGCAGCTCCCGCTCCATTCTGGAAGATCCCCCATCCATTAGCGAAGGGTGCGGCGGGAGGGTCACTGACTACAGGATCACAGTAAGGGTCTTCCTGTCTACACTGCTGCTTGTCTCACATGACAATAGGTGCAGGGCAGTAGATGAATGAAGCAAATGTTGGAGTGGATTGCATGGTCAAACTTCCTTTGTAATAAATACCTTGATAGATATTTAGTACAAAATACTATATCTGTTTATTGTTATGCTTGCTTCACAAATATTTCCAGTGTCAAGGAATGCCTCCTTAATGCACTAGGAGTGTTTCAAGTATGTTATAGTTGTAGAAAAACATTTTTCTTGGCAAGTTTTTTTTTCTGTGGGTTGGATACACATAGGACTATATCCTGCTTATTGTCAAAGGATAGATTGCAAATGCGTTTGTTTGTCCTCTATTTTTTTTCAACACGTCCTTGATATCTCTTGTAAACAAGCTGAAGTTCCTTCTGGAAAAATATAACTCTTCCCATACATGAAATACCTTGCAGATCTAGAAGGCCTTCTCATCAAAACCCATACATTGATTTGCAAYCCATATTTCTATGCCCCTGTTTTTGTGTTCCCCCTGATTAATGCATGTCCATCTGAAAGCTGGAAGCAGGGCTCTGGTTGGTAGGGTCAGTGTGGCAGTGGGGATGGTACAAAGTTAGTGATTATCAAGACTAAGCTGTTTTGCCCCTTCAGTGAAAGTTACTTTGTTAGAGAAATGCCTAATTGTATCTTGTTTGGTTATCATTAGGATTTTGGTGAATTTATGAGGGAAAACCGATTAACTCCTTTTCTAGAGCCCAGATATAAGATAGATGGAAGTCTTGAAATTCCATTGGAACGTGCAAAAGATCAGTTAGAGAAACATACTCGTTACTGGCCTATGATTATTTCTCAGACTACCATCTTCAACATGCAAGCTGTAAGTAACCTGGGGGGGTGTAAATTTTTGTTCTGTTCCTAGATTACGTTTCACCTTGTCACTTGATGAAATATTAACTCTGTTGGATGACAAATTACTTGACTCAAAATCAGTTTATTTTCAGCTTATTTTCACTGAAGTAACTCTGTATTTAATGGAGTAGATTATTGTAATGCCATTTAAATAAGGTGGARTATTTGAACCTGACAGCTTCAGTGCTGCTGGATAAAGAAAGCATCTGCTTATAATTACTCAGAGTTAGTACTGAACTGAGTATTAGAGGGTGRTTTTTGTTGTGTGTTGTTTCATTGCCTTTGAATTTTCTTTTCACTGCTGCACTCTTGTGATGTACACACATTTTCTTGTTCATTTCTGTTTTGCCTTGCAGGTAGTGCCATTAGCCAGTGTGATTGTAAAGGAAGCAATGACTGATGAGGATGTGCTGAATTGTCAAAAAACAATATACAATTTGGTAGACATGGAGAGGAAGAACGATCCACTGCCAATTTCCACAGTTGGTACCAGAGGAAAGGGGCCAAAAAGGTTACACACACATCTCTCTTTGTTGATGTAGACTATTTTCAGAAATACTCTGTTGACAGTGTTTTCATACCAAAATTTTAAAATATAGCCAAAAGTAATATATAGTAAATGAAATGAAATAAATGCATATGTGCACAACCCAAATGCTGTGAAGACTTTACCTGTATCTTTAGGAGTTATCACACTGCTGATATTGCTGTATGTTACAGGGAAAAAAGCTCTTTTTTTATTACATAAGAATTTAAATATATTAAAAAATATAAAATCAAAGTAATCAAGAAAGTTAAAAGATTGATACAAATTGGACAGATAAAATGGAGTAATTTCAAATTAATAAAAAGGAAAACTTACATATATTTTAAATGAACAATGCATTATAATTGGGATATATTAGAATAGTCAGCTCCTTCTGAAATAGTTTTTTTAAAATATGGAATGCTTCTTTAAAATATGCATAGAATATCATACCTCAGTCACTGTGATGTGTTTCTTGTATTTCCAAGAACTGGCYGAACAATATTCAGCTACTGATGTGCCTACGTGACTGGGAGTTATTGACAGTAGTGTGGTGCAATTCTTTCTTATTTTTTTAACCCAAACAATGTTATAATTAATTTCCTTGTCAGTACATGAGTGGCCCTCTGACATTGCATTGTTAGCAAACACCTGAGAGATTTCACAAGTGCCTTTTGGCAGTGAGGCCTTGTGGAACAATATGATTTCAATAGACATAATCCATTTCAATTTAAACTTAACTCTGGGTGTTAATTGGGAAATGTTAATGTGGTATCAAGGGTGGAGTAATCCCAGATGGAGAGACCTCCAATACAGGAGGACAGATAATCTGTTTGGAGTTATTTTTTTGTTTGGGGGTTCTTTTTTTGTTTCTTAAGATCTGCATTCATTCAGTGATTATTAGTGATTTTAGTAATCATTCATATAATGTTTTTTTCCTGGCCTTTCTCAGAGATGAGCAGTACCGGATTATGTGGAATGAGTTGGAGACCCTTGTCCGGGCGCACATAAACAACTCTGACAAACACCAGCGAGTCCTGGAGTGTCTGATGGCCTGCAGGAGCAAACCCCCAGAGGAGGAAGAGCGCAAGAAACGAGGCAGAAAGAGAGAAGACAAAGAGGACAAGTCAGAGAAGTTGAGCAAAGACTATGAATCAGATAAACCATGGCAGGAATCAGAGAGGTACATATTMTGATGTGCAATCAAATTAGCATAGTAATTTTTGTTCTTAGTTGTTGACCACTTAGCAGGGTGTTTTAGATTGAGGAGTCACTGCTTTGGGTTCTGTCATAATCACACCACCTATTAGCCATTAAACTGCTTTATGGAAATAAAAAGCATGGCTGAAAACTTGGGACAAGCAGTTGTTACCTTTTAAGATGTAGATAGTTCAGTGTTCAGTTTGATTAAACAACCCAGCTTGATTAGCCCTTCTCTTCAGTCAAACATCAGGATTAATGTCTCTTTACTTCCTATCTGTAATTCATATTGCTATTGTCGCTTSTCTGAGTGGTAAGCATCTGTCAGTCTGGTCTGTTTTCCTTCTTTCAAACTACTTTCTAAAGACATCCAARAAACTCATGGTAATAAGCTTAATTTGCATGTGTTTTGTGTTTAGGATAGGAGAGCCTTTTCATCTACATTGCTGTCACCATGCTGATGACCTTTCATTCCTTCCTGTTTATAATCATTCCTACAACTTTCACACGTGGAGCAGAAATGGGGATTGAGAAAAAAGAATGTGGTGTACAATGGGTCTGAATTCACATACAAAAGATAATGAAAATTGTATGATGTTTCTATATATTTTTTTTTATTTAGTTTTTCCTTCAAAATTCAGACTGATCAAATTTTTCCATAACTGAAGTGAAATAATATATTAAAACCCTTCCTTTTCATACAAGGCTTTATCCAGAGGACTATTTGGCTAGAATTCCCTCTTGTTTTTTCACCTATTCCAAGGGGTCAAAAGAAATTTTCTTACGGTGCTGGAAAACTTTGAGGAGTACARAATGGTATCAAGAATTATGTTCTGCTCAAGCATATCTTTCTTCACTCCTTTCCTTCCTCTCAAAAAGGTTAAAAGGTCTTTTGGATCGGGAGAAAGAAGAACTGGCAGAAGCTGAAGTTATCAAAGATTCCCCTGATTCYCCTGAGCCCCCCAACAAAAAGCCTCTTATTGCAATGGATGAAATGCCCACAGTTGAAAAAGCAAAAGGTACACCAGAACAATTACAACAGATTTTTTCTTTTAAAGGTAGATGTTGTTTGTTGTTGCATCAGTCTGTATTTTCTGAAGTAATAAGGTGCATAATTTTGGAGTTAAAAGCTAAGTCAGTGAAGATCATGTTTCATTAAATGYTAAATGTTGAGAAATTCTTGGAAAACATATTAACCTCAACAGGTCTGTGAAAAAAGGGTGGTACTAAGACACCATGTGGGTCTGCTGATAAATTCTTGGGTTGACAGGGGCTTCACCAAGTTCCTGCTGGTGCTGTTTGAGCTACTGTACATGAGAAATGCTATTTGAGGGCAGGTATCACAAGTCACTGTCTCCTGCTAATAAATAATAACTTGCCCAAGCAGTGCAGTTGTCAGAATGGGCAGTTCTTCCTCACTTATTTTCCTTGGTGTGAGTTGTTTTCTGTCGCAGTAGCTGAATTGGTGCTGTGATTCTGCATTTCAAGTAGAGTCCATCTCACATGTAGYAGCTTCTTAGTCATAATCACTTTGCTTATTTTGTGTTTATTTAGCCCCYGTTTTAAGGTTGTTTAATATTAGTGGTTTTAACATGTTGTATGACCATAATCTGTAATTCCTTAAGATGTTATAATGATGTAATGTTAATTAAAAATTTAATCACTTTGACTCTTTTTACTTGCAATTTTAGGGCCAATGTCCTTGCTGTCTTTATGGAGCAACAGAATTAATACTGCCAACTCTAGGAAACACCAGGAATTCATTGGTCGGTTGAACTCCGTCAATAACAAAGCTGAGCTATATCAACATCTAAAAGAAGAAAATGGGTTKGTATCAGTAAATGCATCACTACCATATCTTGGCAGTAGTCAGCATGGAGTTTACTGCATTAGAGACTTTTCTTTTGATGATTAAAATACCTAAATACATTCCTTTGCTTCTCAGAATTGATGCACAGCCACAGCAGTGTTTGCTTCTCTGTTTGCATCTGTKCTGAGCAAGGCTGGCTGCTGCAAACTGGGCTTCCCTGTGCATTGGTGATTGCCCTTGCAGCAAAACTCTTACTAAAAACTTCAGGGGGTTAAACAGTAGCTAAGTTCAGATGTTTGACTTGCTTTGGCTTCCAAAGAAATGGCTGATACAGAAATATTGTTGATAATAAAGTGGTTGAATCTTAGGCTGTGCTGTAATTAAGTAGACATTAGTAGTCCATGTTCTACCAAAAATACTGGAAAATCAAATCAACCTCCTCTTAATGAAATCAGATAAAGGTTAACAAAGATCAGGTAAGAGGGGTAAAAATGACGTCCTTGAAACAAATTGCTGAAGCTCAAGCATTCAAAATGGATTCTCTAGTTATATGAGTATTCTCCAGTCACATTCTTTTGGTGAGATTGATAATGGATGGTTTTTCAGAGTTGTTGCTGAAATGTATCTTTGTAGAAACCTTTCCTTTATGTATTGATTGCTGCCTAAAGAAGTATTAAAAGGAGATAAGATTGTGTATGTTGGGCAGGGAGAGACAGGATGGTTAGCGAAGTAAAAAATATTTATGAAAGCATTTAAATGTGATTTTCTTTTAAAACTGTTGATTGTTTTTCCAGTTACAAGCCTTACCGATTGTTGTCTTGCCTTTCAGCATGGAAACRACAGAAAATGGAAAAGCAGGCCGGCAGTGAGGATTAATTCTATTTCTTGGGACAAAACTTGGCCAAATTGCAAAAATATTTTATGCTGGATTTGCTCTTGGTACTGTTTCAACACAATTGTATAGCTCTGGTTTGATTGGTTTTTACATTTTTCTAGTCCTATTTTTGCTATGAAGTATGAAATCTGCATATCACGTTAAATGAGCTGTGTGCAAATAGGAGCTGTCCTGAGGCGTTTTCCAGGCATKCTTTAGGATGAAGAAAACCTCAGCTGCCATGGAGTAAATCAAGTAATCAAAGATGTTAGTCAGCTTAAAGTCCTTGCCCAGAAGTATTGGATACTATTTCAAAATCACTGATGAGTGTCTTAAACAAAAAAAAATTCAAGTAATTTATAATAAACTGATAACATTGTTTATRTTGGTCCATGAATACTTTTTATTTATATGAAAATTCCTCAGGAGTTCAGAATTATGGAAGACCGCACACTGAGTACCCAGACACTGAGCTGAGTATGCCAGTCTTGGTTTTCATCTTAGGGGGTGGGAGGGTGAGGGGTTTTACAGATAAAAATTGTTGGTTTAAGGACTTTTAAAAATGAAATTTAAATGGTCTTTAGAAAGTGAGRCCTTTCAGGTTGTTGTGTTGGAGTTAAGGCTTTGTAAGCAAAAGTACAATAAAATTTTTTACCAATCATTTTTTTATGAAGTGTGTTCTGTCAGATACTTGTAGTTACATGCCTGAGAGACTGAGTATGAATGGTTGTGAAATGAAAAAGTAGGTGATCTATCTTCAGTTTCTTTGAGTGGAGCCTCTTCTTACTGGAAAGAGAATTCTCAATTGGGAAAACTCTCAGCCAGTGTCTGTGATCTAATCCCTTGTCAGATTCTGGGTTGGCTCCCACRTGGGCTAAGGAAAGATGAATTACTGAGCTTTCCAAGTGTGTCAGCCTTCCTCTGATCTGTATCTGGCTTCAGAGAGCAACTGAAGGGCTCACAGATTGGATGTTWTACTTGATTTGAGACACACCTTTGAGATATGCTAGAATGAAATMAATATATTCATATCCACCTGAACCTTTTAAATACCATAGTTTGTGATATATATCCCGCAAGTATTCTTCACTTAACATTTGTAACTGAATCTTTTCTTCAGCTCTGCTAAAGTCCTGTTAACAATTTCAAGGTGATTATTCAGCCACTGTGATGCAGGTGTGTTTTCTGTTAAATGATTTTAGAACCATTTTTGCAGTGATTAAATGGTGCTTGCATAGTAATATTTTCTGTCATATTGTGAAATATTTGTAGCTTTTACAGAAGCAACGTGTAATTTTTGGAGATCCTAGTCTGAAGACTTACTACTTTGATTTTCACTAGTTCACTGAAAATGTCCTGCATTATCACGTTTTGATATCCTATCTGAAATCTTTTGATGGAGAAAATTGCCACAAAATGACTTTCTCATAACTTTCTGGGTTGTTTTAATGAGATTTTATTGCATATCGCTCTGGATGTTTCTCTTGTTTACTAGAGGAATTTCTAAGTCTGGAAGTTGGAAAGCATGTAAATGTCAGCTTTGCAATTTGCTAGTCTGGAGAGTTAGAACTGAAAAGCTTATCCTGTGCCTTGGAAATTGTGTTACATCTCCTGATGTGCCCTTAATAATCAGATGTGTGCCTTCAAAATATGCACAAGAATTAAATACTTTATTAGTGGAAGAAAAGTTTAATAGCACCTGCTATTTAAATATGTATTTGTTTAGGTTATTTACTAACTCCATTCTCCACATGTGGAGCATCAGTGAGGCCAGTTTGGTGATAAATCAGGGCCTGATTCTCCAAAGTGGCTGTGGGTGTGTATTTTACATACTTGAAGAGTCTTACAGGGACACAATAGACTGCAAGGGCTGATCYTTGCAKTTCTGAAAGGGGCATTCCATACTCMTCTGTCCTGCATAKTGGTACTGCTGCTGCTTTGGTCCTATTTCACATTGTGCTTTTCAGGTTTAGGGAGGATTTAATCCATTCTAAAAARTTTACAGAATAAAATTGGAAGTTGCAGATTAAGTAGTTTAATTTGTAATTATGGAGKGGCAAAATGTAGTTAATAATTAAAATATGAATTGTATATGTTAATCTAGTAAGCCAGAAGGATTTCAAAATGTTTGAAAAGTCCTTAGAAATTCTTTTGCAGAATTTTAATAATTCTCTTCCCTGGGGTCCTTAAACTGTCACAGATGGAAGCAGACAAGAGACAGTTTTACTGTAAAAAAAGCAAACCTGTAACCTGAACGTGTCTTAAATGGTATATTGCACCAAATTACCTAATAGAAAGAGTTAAGTGGCTACCATTGCCTTTAGAAATGCTACATATGGTGTATTTATACAAACACTAAAAAATGTTTGGGATTAAAAGGGCAAAGAAAATGCCAGGCATTTTTTGAGAAGTAAAATTCCAAGATGACCTGGAATTTCAAGGATTGTAGCACCTTTCAATTTCAGTGGAAACATCATGTTTTGTGATGGTCTTTCTGTGTCATTGTGCCTCTTCCAGGTAAAATGTGTATTTATGAATCTGGGAGGGAGCATGGAGTGAGATTTGCTCAGCACTGACTGTGACCCCTCATTCCCACCAGCACCAGCTTGATACGTATTTGCGTGTTCTGAATTGTACAGAGATATCACTCTGCCCCCTTCATTGGAAGATCCCTTTGCCTATTTTACTTGGCATTTTGTTCCAGTACTCATTTCAGGGTTCTGCTTTTGCTACTGCCTCTGTGTAGGTTRAGTATGTTCTAAATTTAAAACTGATAAAAACCACTAAGTGCCTATTTATSTTGTTTTTTCTGAGTAATAAGGATAGCACCTTGGAGTACAAATTGTCTTTTTGTAGATTTGCTGTTAGTACCATTTAAAAGTTGTTAAAACTTAAGCCTCTGGATGTTGTCCTGATTGTGGTGGATGGTCAGAGCCTCTGGATAATGGGGAGGCAGTTGGTACTCTGGGGGCTGGAAAGGTGSTGGGATGTGAGGGATTGGGAGTGGCCTGGGACACTGCTCATGGGAAGGAAATGGTACTGAAGGRTTCCATAATGCAGGGGAAGGTGAAGCCCTGCACTCATGTACAGGGACTTTGCGAGGTCTCAGGGCATCCAGTTCCACATGGGCATGGCTTAGTTGGGAGTTTGTCTGGAACATCACAGGCTGTGATCCAGGAATTGTCCTGGGACATTTGCAAAGCCAGCAAACCACTATTGCCAGCACCACGGCAGCGGTGGCACAGAGACTGCTCAATAAGACAGGTGGGCTCCTCCTCATTGGAGAGTCATTCTCAGCCTGGAGTATCGRCCCAGTGCTGCTGGAAAGCCCAGGGAACGGCTTTGTGCTGGCAGGGCAGTCCTCACTGTAGGAAATGCTGAAAGCCACATCGATTTTGTACTCTGGCAGCATTGCTTGGACAAAGTGTGGGCTCACAGCCCCAGCTGGTGCTCTCAATTTCTCCAGTGCCTGCTGGATTTCGTGATTCCTGCACCASCTGGAAGATCGGTTGGCGCTTTGACACAGCGAGCTGTTATACCAGGAGATGACTGTGGAGCCAGGCTGGAGAGCCATCACTGCGATGTCTTGGGGGCTGCTGGAGTTCAGGAAGAGGGAGAGCTTCTCCAGGAACAAACCCACCCTTTTCCTCTCCCTCAGGAAAGAGGAGTAGCTGTTCTTGGTGCGCACGGTGTAAAGGTGGCATGGTGCCTGGGGTGGCTTCAGGAGCTCGATGGTGAAGGTTTCCCAGGCTGTCAGACCTCCAGAATCCGTAGCAGACAGCACAAATTCCTGAGGGGAATACTGGAAATCAATCTCCAGGGGATAGCCATTCATGGTCTGCTGGGACATGTTAAACTGCAGCCAGCTCTCAGATCCCCACGGAGAGCCGTCAGCCGGGAGGATTTGTAGGGATAACTGCGTGGAGTTGCCATCTTCCTCATCATAAAACGTGGTGGCAGGTATAGGGAAAAAGAACAGGCATCCGATGGTTGCTGTTAGGAATTTAATGGCATGAGCAACCTTTGGGGAAGTGTTTGTTTGCCCTTTAGAGAGGAGGGAGAAAAGGGAAGGAAAGAATTAGGAGGAAAAAWTTGCCATCTCTTGCTGAGTGATGGYAAAGAACTCTTTTCAGCCTCAGGATTGTGGAACGTGCTGAAACTTAAACTTGTAACAGTAAAGTCTTGTCCTTCATCWCATCTAAACTTCATTTGTTAAGCAAATTCAGATACCTGTTAATTTAAAGAGCTGTAAATATCCTCAACACTGTTTTGTCTAGTTCAAAATATTAGTCAGGTCTTGTATAGCCCCTTCCCAAACAATACCATCTAATCCTAGTAACTTTTATGTAGAAATACCACAGCATGGTATTGTTTCATCTTCTATTTCCAACATTAATAATGGATTTTTTTTATTTGGGGATTTCGTGGAAGTATGAGTGTCTTCACATCACCCCAAATCATCCTGCCTGGGACAGGATTACTCTTGAGTGCTGCACTTCTGCCTTGTTTGAAGAGGTCCAGTGAATATGGGAGTGGGCACCAGGTAAGCTGGAGGGTGATAAAGTGTGGGGACAAATCTGAAAGGAAATATCTCTGTGACTGTCAGGTGAAGATTGCTGCCAGGCTCAAGGAGTCCGAGTGAAGGATCAGGACACAGAGTTCTTTCAGCCTGTGAYAAAAATGGTCTTTTCTTCCTGTTGTTTCTGGATCTTGTATATTTGTKCTTTCTACACTTTACGATAAGGACTAGTAAAATCATGCCCTACTATCCTCTCCTTATGCTATCTAATGTAAATATTAGGCAGGGATTAATTCGGGRCACAAATATTTAGGTCATAATAGTTTAAAGACTGTGTGGTTCTAGTACAGGAAACCAGAGGGTGGGTAGGATGGGTAAAAATGTTGATAGCAGCTTTTTTAGAAGCAAGAACAGAAAGTAAACTTGTCTTTACCTTGGGTTACGGTCTGCAGCTCTTGTGAAACAGAAGATGGAGGAGGAATCCATGCACTTTCCACAAATTGCAATCTTTCAGATGTGGGAAACAGCCAGGTGCTTGGATCCTGGTGTGATGGCAGCAGTGTCTCATCCACCTCTGTGAAAGTGAGATCATTACAATTTAAGGTGAGAGATTATTTAGATCTATGTAAAAGGAATCTTATGTCAATAATGCGTTATAGGATTGGGAACAGATCCGAGAAGTTTAATAACTTTTATGGCATGTGATAGAAGAACTTTGCCAGCATCTGCCAGCACAGCAAGCACCATGGGGAGCAGGCTGGAATTCAACCTCCCCTTTAAAAACTGAGGGAACTCCTTACACAAATGGCTTCTATCTCTGGAGAAGAAAGATTTAAAAAAATATTTCTACGTGGCCTGTGTTTGCAAGAATATTAATATTGTGTTAGGGCTGTGGGCTTTGACAGATCATAGAATCACAGAAGGGCCTTGGATGAAAGGGACCTTAAAGCCTATCCAGTTCCATCCCCTGCTCTGGGCAGGGACACCTTCCACTACCCCAGGTTGCTCCAAGCCCCATCCAACCTGGCCTTGGACACTGCCAGGGATGGGGCAGCCACAGCTTCTCTGGGCAGCCTGTGCCAGGGCCTCCCCACCCTCAAAGGGAACAATTTCTTCCCAATATCTGATCTAAATCTACTCTGTCAGTGTGAAGCCCTTCCCCCTTGTCCTGTCACACCCCATATGCTCTTGTAAAGGGACTCCCCAAATGATTGCAAAGGACCCCTGAATTGCAAATCTAAATATTTCAGACTACAGTCTTAGGCTTTGGGTACAGACTTAATGCAGATCTAATAAAGTTTTACAAATAAGAAGGCTCTGAAGGACATTAACAAGGCTCTGGATTCTGCACTTAGTAACCGTTTAATGTTTATCGTGTGTTCAGTTGTACAGGTTTAATATGAGCTGATTCAGGCATAATGCCACACATTTACCCAACTGGCACTACAAACAAACCATCTTTGCTGTTTATTACACACTTAAGCCTGAGTCACAGATTCAGATGTAGCTGGAAGAGAAGGCAGAGCAAAAAGTGTCAGGCCTAATTCTTTACTCCAAGGGATACTCAGCTACTTCTGCGTCAGTTTTGATAAATATTTGTTCRGTCCTTAAAAATCCTCTACAGTGTTCCCTAAGCATCTCTTGTAATTTTTTTTATACTTACTGTGAGAAAGTTTATCTAATGTCTGACTTAAATCATCTTAACTGCAGTTTAAGGTCATTAGTGCTTTGCCAGTTCCCAGGGGATGCTGAGAATGCTTCTTTCATCTTTTAAACAAAATATTACATAAATGTACGTACTTTCTCTGCCTTCTAGACTAATTATTTCAGTTTGACATGTTTTCCAGACTTCTGACCATTCTCTGGAGCTTTTTTAAGGGTCTGCTTCTTTCCTCAGATGGAATGGCCAAAGTTGGGCCTAATCATTCAGCTGAGCTGTTCTCTGCTCCCAGCTGAGCAAAAAAAAATTGCATTCCCTTATCAGGAACACTGCTGCTGGCACATCCCTAGTGCAGGAAAGTTGTGCTTTTGCACAAGAAACTGTACASAACCACTCTGGCAGGACTCAGGGCAGAAAGCAGGACAAATGGAAAGTCAAATATTAAACATACCTGGTGTGCTGCTGGGCAGGTAGGAAGTGGCATTAAATAAAGTCACCAGAGGTACTTCTACAGCATCTGGCTTGATGCCTGAGATTTTGTGTGACTTCAGGGTAGGCTCAGTGACATCTGGCAAAATCCCACTTGTTCCCAGATCTTTGTCTGAAAGCAGTTGCTTTGTGCCGCTGGATAAAATCCTCACAGGTTGTGGCTCTGCTCTGAGCACGCTGCTGCTGTCAGAAGGAGGGAGTGCATTTGTTGGTTGGGATAACTCCCACATGTGAAAGGTGGAAAAGTCTTCTGGCATAATAGGAACTGGAGTGGTGTCAGGGTGGGACAGAGTGATCAGACTTGGTTCAGGAGACACTTCAGCTTTACAAGGGACAGTGATGGTTGATGTGTGAGGAAGGCTGGCTGAGGCTTCAGGRCTGGAAATCAGTTTGGAGGAGAGGGTCTGTGCTTCTCTCTGGGCTACAGAAGAAGCTGTGCTTTTCTCTCCAGCAAATGGAAAGCCACTGGGCTGTGGGCTAGTCATAAAAGGTTTAGATTGAGGTTCACAGCCCTTAGTGAACACTTGGCTCAGACTGCTTCTTGCTACAACAGCTGAGAATGTGTCATTGATGGGAGATGTGACATCAGACAAAGTTGTGGCTCTTACTGAAGCTTTTTGGAATAGTGAAGGGAATGCTTCTGGACAGAGTGGAGAGAGGGATGCACCAGAAAGCTTTTCAGGTTCTGGAAAGAGGCTTTTTGCCTCATCACTGTGATCTGGCACTTCTGACACAGATATTGCACCTGGCAAAAATGGGTGTAATTCAGTCTTGGGAGAAAACGCCACTGCTGAGCTGTGGGACCTTTCCTGAAGAGTGTTTATCACCCATGTGTACATGGGCCTGGAAGGCTGCTCTGTGCCTGAARTGATGTCCTGTGGGAAATGGTATGTGGGCACTTCTGTTTGACCAGAAAGGAAACATGAGCCTGTCTCGGGCACGGGAGGCTCTGGCTGTTCTAACAGCAAGGATGTTGCAGAAGTTTTACTAGGCAGCACTTCCAGTTCAGAGATGAGAAGCCTTGTTTCAGTCATCAGTGAAGGTGAAAGATCTGGGAAATGAGAGTCTGCAAACATAATGGATGCTGATGGGTTACTTGGCGTGTCCTGTGCTAAGTCCATTTCTAAGGTGACCAAGCTTTCTTGACTTGCAAGGTGGATATTATCCTGCATCTTGTAGCTTGCCATTGTTATACTTTCTCCACAGAAAGTTGATAAGCTCTGAGGAGGTGATACCACAAGTGGTGTGAACAAATGGCTTGGCACAGCAAAGAACAGAGGCCTGGAAGCCTCTCCTGCAGCTGGTCTCTGGGTAATTCTAGTTGGTTTTAATGCAGGTGTTGGTGTGATCATTAATTGCCTGCGATATCGTCTTGGAGAATTTCTTTCATAATTCCCTCTCCTGAGTATTCTCCAGCCTGCAATGTCATAYCCTAGCAGCTGTGAGAGGTGCTGTGAGTTCACGTTGTGCTGCAGGACTTGGATGAGCTCATGGAGCATGGCAAAGCCTCCACACTTGACAGGCCAGGAGAGCCGCACGTAGTGTCTGGCCGGGAGGTCAATGTGCCCGGTGTCCTCAGCCAGGATGTGACAGCCCCTTGCTGCTGGGTCTGTGTGCTGCAGCAGGGTCAGCAGGGAGCTGGGCAGGTGCAGGTACTCAGCCAGCCTGCACACCATGGACAGGCGTTCCTGCACTTCCAGGGTTTCTGCTCCAGTGGAGAGAATGATTTCAGCTGAAGTGATGGGAGCTTCCTTCCCACACCTGATGTTGAAAGAATTGCAGTGGTTAAGAGTCATGCTTTTACCCCCTTTTTTTTGAAGATCCCTGTTTGGATTTAATCAATCATTGTACAAAATTTTACCTCTTAATCCAAAACTTCCTTCTCCTTGGATGTATGAATATTTCCCATTCCTTTAACTTCACTGATCGCTGTTTGATCCCACTGCTTGTGGAGAAGACAGCAGCATGGTCTGGATTTTCCAACCACTGTCATTATGGAGGTAATTCTCTTCAGAGATATTCCCAGTCCGTTAGGCATCAAATGTGGTTACTTGCATTTATCAAGTACCATCAGTGGTAGCAAACAGTGCCTTGTGTAGCAATTTGGAGCCCCACTGGGAGCCTGCCTCTCTCCCTGCTGACAGAAGAGATAGGAACTGGAGCAGGGAGGCTGGATGCCACCKGTACAGTGGAGAATCAGTGTCCCAGTGCTGCTGGGATTGCAGTCTACATGCCCACATTGCTGTGTATCGTTGCTTTGGGACAACAAAACCTTCTGCTTTTAGATGCATGTTCAATAGTTTGTGGGATTTTGTTTTGGTTTTGGTTCCCTGATGTTGCATTTCGACAGCAGAAACAAACCCACCCTGTGTCAGTTTAGGGAGCACCCATCTCTTTTTTAAAAATTGTTTTTCCCTCCCCCCACTGATTAGAGCAGAAGCCATAGAGGCCAGCAGTACTCACTGGTAGCTGTTTGGCATGTGGTTCAAGTTCTGCATTTCCAAGGATAAGCTGCTGTCCTGCACGTGGATGGTGAAATTTGCAGCAGCTCTTGGTGTTCCCTGGCCATGTGCCCCTCCAGAGGCAGTGATGTTGARCAGGTACACTCCTCCCTCCCCTGCCATCGGCAGCCCTTGCAGTGTGCTTKTATTGGGGTTGAATTCCAACCATTTTGGCAGATCTGCACCACTGGCTAAAGCGACCTGCCCCGTAAAAGGATGACAGAGAAACAGAATTAGTGATAGGAAATGGTGTTACTACTCCAGTTTTACATACTGCAAGCTCTAGCTGGACACAAGTCTAGGAATTGTCACAAATGATCCATTTGTAAATCTTGGAAGCCACAGTGCCTTGATTGTTTGCATAGTGCTTGATTTGGGTGCTTTTAAGCATAGTGGCAACACTTACTGCCTATTTCCAAGACCCTGCATTATTTGGACTGCAGGTAGATAAAACGTGTGTAGATTATTTGCTCAGTAGGGAACTGCTACATTGGCAGTGAATGATGGGATATTTTTGCCATCAGTTCTACCTGCTTCTAATACATCTGAGGCACTTTCTGGAAGGAGATTTTTAGCGAGTTCATTTTAAACATAAAGTCTTTGCTGCAGGACTGTACCAAGAAATGTATTGAATAGCATTACCTTGTACTGGGTCATTGTTCCCTGAAAGGCAAATACTGGCATTGGATRATAGAATATTTTTCCCATGAGGACAGTTGCATCTGGGATTATTCCTTGCAGGCTCTTGGTTTCTTCCCATCTGTTATTCAATCCCTTGACAGCCTCAGCTGGGGAGCTCACACACACAGACAGCAGTGCAAAGAGAAGAGGGAGCAGGGGCAACACACTCAGCCGTGGCAGCAAAGGGGACCCCGAGGCAGGAGAGCTGTGCTGGGTGTGCTGTGGGGCCCTGCAGGCATCATCCATCCTCATCCAGTGTTGCTGGCAGCCAGGTGCTGCTACTGGAGCTGTAGGGGAAAGAGAAAACCCATGTGCATGTGCCTTTCAGATCAGCCAGCTCCATGTCCCAGGGAAGCAGAACACTGCCAAATGTCTGAGGCTTCTCATTGCAATGGTTACAGCCCTAGTGGTCTCTTTTGGCCACAGTGACATTTGGGGAGGGCTCTGGGCTTTAGGAAGCCTTGGTACTTACCATCGCTGCTCCGTTCAGCTGAAGGATTTCCGTGGGAAAACACCTCATGGCACAAAGCTGCCTTGTGATGCTTTTAAACCCAGTTTCCCTCAGCCTTGCTGTTGCTCCCATCTCTGCTTCTGTTGTGATAAAAGCCCACTCAGAGGTGAAATGCTACACCTGGGCCTCATCGGGGGGGTGGGCTCCAACATATGGCTTAGGGCAGAGCCAGGTGAACAGCGCCGTAACCTGACCCACCAGGATTTTGTGGTGTAGTGGTAGCAAAGGGAAAAGTGAGTATGGCAAATTGCATTGATCATGGGGACAAAGGCAGGTTGAGACTGACTGTTCTTTGCTTTGTAGCATCAAGGGCTGGACTTTTGATTTGCTACATTTGATGCTGCTTCCTCAAGAGAAAATAAAAGCAGAAATAAGGGCTCTCATAAACCCATGAATGAGTTTAGATGAGCAGTGCATACAACGTGCTTGGTCTGTCCTGCTTAGGACAGCTTTATTTCAAAGTGTACAGGAAGAAAATAACATTTACTAACCCAGCTGATACAACTGAGAAGGCAGGGATGGTGTTTTGGAGCTTGATGACTGCAGGAACAGGGCAGGGAGTGCTCCTTTATTGGTACAGCTCTGACAGCAGGATGGCTTGAAAACCACAGCCTGCTTTGCTTTGGCCCAACAAATTCAGCGGCCATTTATCAAAGAATCAGGTCTCGCTCTGCTGGTTTTAAACAAGTATTTTCTTCCTTCTGTTTGTGGATGTGTTTGCAGTAGTTGCCAAGCTTTCTGTCATGCCCCGTTGTGCAGAACCCTTCCATTTTAGCCACAAGGGGAGTGTRCTTTGGATAAAGCAAGAAATGGTGATGCAAATCCTATGTAAAGACAAAAATTATGTGATATCTATCAAAAGACAGTGGTTTGCTAGGGCCTACAGTGCATTCCTATACTCTGGAAAAAACAGAAACTCACTTGCCCTACTTATAGCTGTGCAGAGCTCTGTGAATATGCTTGTGGTTGTTGCATGCTCTTGGCCAGACATGAATCTTCATCCAGCAAAATCTGTTTCCATTGCAATCATGAYTGGCTCTGAATAATCAAAAGTTTGTGTTTCTTTGGTTATGCTCAGTTGTGTTGAGAAACCAGTTGCCACACTCATCACTCCATTTTTCACTGTCAACGTCTCCCGTGTTCCTTTCTTCTGCAATCCCTGAAAACAATGACAAGTCCTCATCCACCGCCTATGAAAAGAGGGAATAGGTGGTGGGGCAGATGTTCAAGTTGCAGATGAGGGCTTTTATTTAGGGAATATCATTCCTATGCCAGGGAATGGGTGCTTGACAGCTGACTAATCCCTCCTAATGAATTTGCCTCCTGAGAGCTGAGTAAATATTGCCATGTAACCATGCATGAATCATCAGTGTGCTCTGAAATTATGGGAATACTCTGAGATCCCTTGGTTGCTGTGAGCTGACGTAGTCCAAACCACCCCTGGAAGTGCAGCATCTGCCCAGTTCAGGGATCCAAAGCCTATGGACACACCTGTGTTTCAGGTAGGGGAATGCCAGTGAGTGTTTCACCTAATTGGGTCCAGTCCCTCCTTAGTAACATCTGACCTCCTGGTTTTGACAGCTGCAGATGTTTTACATTTTCTCTGTAGAATCAGGTGAAGTAGAATATTTTCATACTGCCCACTGTCGTGGTGTTCTGGRTATAAACTTACTAAAACTTTGCACGAATGGGCTAGGGAAGCTTAAAATAATTAGATTTTAAAAACTTCTCTGGAGCCTCCCTGCAATTCTCACTGTTGTATAATTACTGAGCTCATAATGAGCCATATGACAGCTTATTGGGTAAATACTTTTTGATAAAAGCAGRAAAGAGAGAGGTGGACAGGGACCTYATAAAAGAGCATGTAGCAACAGGACAAGGGGGAATGGCTTCAAAYKGRAAGAGGGTGGGTTTAGGTTGGACATTAGGAAAAAATTCTTCCCTGTGAGGGTGGCCCTGGCTATTTTGCTTTACTTCTAGCTTTAGACACTTTTTCCTACAAGTGTGTGCTACATTTATAYAGATGTGACTCTGAAACTGGGGAAAGAAATGTCCCTTTATCCTTAYCTGAAACACCAAAGGACACCACTGAAGGATACACTATCTTCTGTTTTCTTTTTGGGTGGTCTTGTACAATGGAAATTTTGACTGTCTTTTTTCTCAGTGCTGCCCCTGCCTAAGGCACTCTCTTGTCACTCCTTCTTAGAGGAAATGGGGAACAAATGTCCAATAATTCTCTGTACATGTTTAGCATGCTTGGCAGGATTTAGGGTCTCCTGCAACATCCCAAATAGCCTAGAAAGGTTCAGCTTTACAGTCTATACCACAATGGTATTTTTTTATGAGGTTGTTTTTTGTATATATTAAATCCCCGGAACCTGGAATCAAGTAATTGCTTGGCAATTTTAACTTCTTTKTAAGTCTCTTTGATGTTCCAGCCCCCTGCTCTGCTGCAAAGGAAATCTAGATCTTTTCCCAGTAACCCCAGAAAACTCAGCAGGCAAAAGGTGACTTAAGAACAGTATTTTGGTGGCCTGATTCATTATTTTTTCAATGTCTGAAGCTGGCAGTACTGGCAGCCCTGRAGTCCACACCTTGATATCTTGCCAGCCAAGTTCAGAACAGTTTGAGTTGACATACAGGAAGCCTGGTGGTAGCACATTTTCTGCTGAATTGTGCAGCATATGAGTTTTCCACCTTTGACTTCCATTAAATTTGAGGAAAAGCCTCTTGTGTTGGAGTTGCCTAGAAACCTGTAGAGATATGCCTGCAAATTGGCTGTTGGTGCGTGGAGTYCTATGCAAACTGTGGGAGAGGTTCTTGCTTGCTCTGTTGCAATAAACACATGGCCGGTTTCTAGAAGGCAGAATCCTGGAAACTGCCAGCTGGGAAAATAACGAATGCAATGGAAGAAAGGAACTTGTATGTTCCTGTGTGTCACAACCATGTCACTCYTGTGTTGCCAAGTGCAAATTAATTACAAAGTCAAGTTTTTGGTATCTGAGATAAGCATCAGTAAAAGGGTTGGGCTTCTTTTCATTCCTTTTCTTCAAAATAATGATGCACCCCCTCCCCACCCCCAATTTTATTAGTTTGGATCATGTTGGTCTTTTTTATCTTTAAGTGGCTGCCTCAGGTTTTATTTCTTTTTTTTCCCTTTCTTTAAAACAAATGGGGAAAGAGTAGAAAGGAAAAAGAAACAACATCTGAGAGAAGGCTGTTTCTTACACCTTGTCTTTACTTGCATCTATTTTTCATCATACTTAGCACTGGGAAAGTATTTTCACTTCCCACCCCACTTCCCTCCCAAACCCTTATGTTTCCTCTGAGGAACTGTCTACATGGAAAAGTTTAAACATGAAAGTTTCATCATACCAAGGGTAAATTTGGTTTTAACTACCCATGTGAATGCTGTTGTTTTGCTACAAGCTTTCTTTTTTTTTTTTTTTTTTTTTTTTTTTTTTTTTTTTTTCTTTTTCTCTTTAAAGCTCATCTTATGACATTGCAAACTGATTAAACTGAGCTGGAAAAGATTGTATTAAAAGAACTCAAGTACTTACAGAGTTACAGCTACACATCTAGCAGATAAAGCTTTCCTGCTCAGACAAACTCTCACTATTCCATATTAGTAGTTGTGTTGGTTTCTTTTTCATAGGGAGAGCTAAAACGTGAGAAGAAAGAATTTACTCCAATGATTTCACTTTCTGAAGTGCCATCTTTTGGTTTTGCATATCAAATTATTTGAAAGTAAGGAAAAAAGAATAAATTCAAAATGTTTGGKTTTTTTTTWAAATGAAATATCATATTTCATAAAYCCTGAAATAATATTAAATATTTATATTTTCAAAGTTATTAGTTATCAAATAATTCCTTTAAGAATAAGAATGCTATGTTGGCTTGAATAATGATGCTCTGCTGTAGGAAGGTTTTGTTTGGAACACTGTGCCCTGTGGGAAGGGAGATGGAAGAAGGTGCTGGAGTTGCCCGTAAAGCAGAACTTTTACCTTTACCCCTGTTAAATTTGTTGTGAGACCTGAAAACTTTTAAAACCTCATTAAAACTGCATCTCTCTCCAGCTGTTAATACCAATATGGACTGTCACTTCAAAGAGGATGTTAGAAATCCTGTCAACTGACATCACTCTGAGCTGTCCTTCATGGCAAAGGAGCTGTTGGCTGAAATCTTTTGGCAAAATACTTGCTGTTGTTTTCGTTTTTTTTTTTCCTTCTGCCCTTTTTTTGGTCAAATGGAGAAGTCTGAGCAGAGCTGAGGTTTGCACAAACCGCAGGACAGGATGGAGACTGGCCTGCCAAGTTCCAGCCTTGTGTGATTTTTAAAGAGGGGGTGGGATATGTACCAAACAAGGAGCACAAGGTTTACAAAGGCCAGGCTGACAGAATCTTATTTAMGGTGCCTGCTGCTGCTCCCGGGCCCGGCGTTTGCATTCAGCTGGCGTTGCTGCCTTTCCACAGCAGGGTCTCAAACCAGTTGCTGTAATAACCTCAAAATGGTTTTTCTTTCACTCAATGGGCTCAGTTTAGCCTTGCTCTCAGCTGATGTGACAGTTTGGGACAGAGCTCCCCTCCCCAGGCACCAGCCCTGAATTTGGCTCAAAGCTCTGTGCTAAACCCASTGCTGTCCCTCCACTAACACAGATGCTGTTGCCATTAGCTCTTTGTGTTAGATGGTTTCTGTCTTCTCTGCTGGAGAGAAGGAAAAAAAAATAAATCACATTTCCACGTGATCCAGCTGTGGATCTTTCTCATGAGGAGAGTGAATTCAGTCGTGCCTGGGAGTGATGAGGAAGSTGCAGAGCAGAATGCAGCATTGCCCAGCGGATGAGAGGCTGGCTGGGTTCAGGTGTGCAGAGCATCTCCTTGCCCCTTAGGCACTTCCAGAAGTGCTAAGAATGGGACTGTTCTCCCCCCCTCCCTCAGCTCTGCTTGTTTGTAAAGCCAGTCCTAAAGCTCGCTTCAAAAGCAAGTAACAGCTGAACCCCCGCGCCTTTCTGTGCAGCACAAGCCGACATGCTGTTGACTGATGGGGGAAATGAAGGAAATTTACAGCCAGATCGTTCTCACTAATTTTTCCACCCAGATGTTTTTCTTTCGATGTTTGTTTTACTTCGGCAATTGACTAAACAAATTGCTGTCTGAGTGGTGCAGCTGATGGAGTCTGGTTTCCTTCAGGTTTTTCTGCAGTTCTCTTTCTTCTGACTTAATGATCTCAGCTACATCCTCTGCCGTATTTTCCACGGGGAAGAGCAGCCAGGAGCTGAGCAGGGCTGGTTTTGGTTTTTCCCTCCCACAGTGGGGACATGGTTTTGAATTTCTGTCCTTTAGCTGACTTCTAGTTTTCAAGAAATCCTGAAATAACATGATTTTCAAGGCATCCATAAGATCCCTCCCCCTCCAAATGCTCTAAATTGGCTAATAATGGGATCAGGCATTTCTGGCTGGGGAGAGGACAATATTCTTGGAGGAGACAGGCTGCAATTGCACCAGCTTTGTTTCCTCATGGCACTGCAAGGTGGAAGTCAGTCCTTGGAAGCCTGTTTTGTAAAAAGCTCACTTGTTTTCTGCATTCCTTGGAGCTGTCTGGGTGGGCTGCTCCTGCTATTGCTAAAAGCACTTGAGCAGAAKAAAAATTTCTATCCTCAGTAAAGCACTTGAGGTTGCCTCAGTTGCAAGCAAACAACAAAAGAGGGGAAGAAAGCATGGTATCACTTTAATATCAAGGAATTTCTATATACTTACAGTAAAAGGAGTGTTTATGTTCACTCTTGACTTGATGATGGTATTCACAGCTTCCTTTCAAATGGGTTGCCCATATTTATGAGTGGGATTAAGTGTCTGTCTCTATTTTTTTCAGTTTATGCAAACTGTCCTTTTGTAGGTGAAATTGAGTGTTGCCTAAAAARCACAGCTCGTGGAAAGTGTCCTGTGTGTGAAAGCAATGATTGAGGCCTCTACAGAGAGGCAGCTATAACTCTGCTGTCATGTCTTTGAAGAATTATATGATTTATCAGTGTTGAAGTCAGATCTTTGATAGGGGATTGAAAATAATCCCTAAATATTTAATATGCCAGAAATGAAAGAAAACCAATTTGTCAGATTTTAGAGTGGGTTGAGACTTGCTCCAAGGCCCTGGTAACTATGTGCATGACTCATGTTGAGGTGTTCAAGGGGTTTAATGGAGGCTTATCAGTATAACAGGGAGAAAAAAAGAAGGGTGGAAAGGCTCTTGAGGTTTTGAGTGAGTTTAACACAATGGAAGTGAGGGAGCTGGTGTCAAGCAGGGGAAAGGGCTGTGCATGGGCATTCCTTACAAGTCTGTCACAAATTTGTGCCCCAAAAGCTGAAGGAGGTTTTTCATGTTTTTTTAGTGAGTTGAGGCCAAGAAGCACACTGTGAGCACGTCTCCCCTATGCTCACATGTCAAGAGTRATGCACAGCACAGTAAGAATCAACCCTAGACCATAAATTGTGTTGAGCTTGGGGGATGGAGAAACCAAACCAATTTACTTTGTGTAGATGCKACGTGCCTGAAATGAAATTACACATGAAATAATGCAAAAAGCCTTTAGCTGAGCATTGTAGCTGCTCTCATAAAAGGCAGCAGAGGATTTTGTGGGGCTGTGTTTTCACAGACAGATCTCAACAGCAGGTTTTGATACTGTAATAAGGCATTTGGTAAMCTAGCTAAGTTTTTAGGAAAAGTTCAAGCTCTTTTCTTGCAATCCTTCAGACCACCTGGAAAGTAAATTATCTATTTAAAGCTCTAGCTCTGGGTCTAGAAGCCTTACTTCAGGCACTTATTTCTGCAAATATTAGTCTGGCTTTTTTTTTTTTTTTTTTTTTTTTTTTTTTTTTTTTAAGGCTGTTGTGCCTGGACGCTTTTATTTGCATACATAATGTTTGTTCTTGCAACAGTCCCTGCTCTGAAAGTTGCCAGGGTAACAGCTTTCCCTGTTGTTTCCTTTTGAAAGCAGGGAGAGAGTGGCACCTCGACCTCCTGGCTGGGTGCTGGATGGAGAGCCAGGAGAGCTGGGTTCCATCCTGCCTTGGCTGCTGCCATCTGCATTTGCCTGAGTTGCCCTTGGCAGGAACCAGCAAAGCATTTCACTGAATTTATTTRTTTATTATTTATTTGTTTGTTTGTATGGCTGTTGTTGGACAGCCACCCAGTCCCTGCCTAGCAACCTCTGACATCCAAAACATTTACTTAAAGGACTCCTTCCCTTTCCAAGGGCTTTCCTCACACCTTGCTGTGCACCCCTGATTCTGACTCTCCTTGCTCACATCCCAGCGGGACTCCAGGCCTCCCGACCTCCCCCAGATTCCTCTGTAGCTCCTGCCATTTGCCTCTTGGTGTCTCCATTTCCCTTCTGACCCCAAGTTTGCCCTGTAGGCTTGAGGACGAGCTGTCACTGTGGCTTTACCTCGGTTTGTTTGTAATTGCCACCCAGCTGTTGGRTAAATGTTGAATTTTTTAGGACCAACTGCTTGGAGAAAGGAATCTCAGGATGGTTCTTCTGTTACTGAAACTCACAGATGTTTTCTTTGTTTGTTTTGTTTCTACTTGCTTTCCCATTTCTCAAATATGCCTCGACAAGTCAAAATAGTGATGATCAGCTTACATTAAATAAATTAACTTAATACTGCTTGACATCATTATCTTGAGCTCATCCACTGAAAGCACTTAAAGAGAAGGATTGGTCTTGGTTTTTCTAGGATTTGCATTTTTTGTTGGTTTGGTGGGGTTTTTCAGTGTTGTTTTCTTTTTTTAAATTTTGGGGTTTTTGTTGTTTTTTTGGGGGGGGTTGGATTTGGATTGTTTTGGGTTTTTTTTTTTTTTTCCTTTCATTGTTCTGTTGTTGTTGTTGATTGTTTGTTTGTTGTTTTTTGAAAGGAGAACTTTTTTAAGCTCGCCCTGCAGAGCAGTGGCAGAGCAGAACTGTGGGCAGGTCTCCTGCGCTCCCTCTGATCCCACTCTTTGATAGATCAGCCGCKTTCACTGCTCTGGCTCTGGGGCTGCGAGAAGTTGGGGCTGTTCAGCCAGGACAGGAGAAGGTTGTGTGGAGACCTCACAGCACCTTTCAGGATCTGCAGGAGCCCACAAGGAGGCCGGAGAGGGACTCTTCATCGGGAATCAAAGTGACAGMACATGGCAGAATAGGTACAAACAGAAAGAGGGGGAATTTAGGCCAAATGTATGGAAGAAATTGCTCTCTGTGAGGGTGGGGAGGCCCTGGCACAGACTGCCCAGAGAAGCTGTGGCTGCCCCATCCCTGGCAGTTCCAGGCCAGGTTGGATGGGGCTCGGAGCAACCTGGGACAGTGGAAGGTGTCCCYGCCCATGGCAGGGGGTTGGAAGGAGATGATTTTCAAGATCTCTTCCTACCCAGGCCATCCTGTGGTTCTCAGCTGGATTTATGGGAGTGTGCCACTGAAAAAAAGCCATTTATCTCCTAGCTTCATTTCTGTGTGTCTGCCAAGTGATAAYTGGGGGGAAGAGAAGCCCAGCCCTCCCGATACCCATTTGGCCCATGACTGACAGATTTATGATAGGCTGCAGTTTCCTCCATTTGTCTGGCAGTGAGCAGCAGGGCCGGGTGATTGTGTGTCGGCCTTCCCCACGGAGAGCGCTTCCAGCTGGATGCAGGGCACAGGAAATGATCCAGCGAAAGCCTTTTGGTGACAATTAACAGAATTCCTGCTGATAACTTTTTTTTGTCCTCTCCCTCAGAACGTTTTTACAGCAAGCCCTAAGTGGCTGCGGAGAGGCATTGGAGGTGGGTGGTTACAAATATTTGATGAGTGTGTCATGTATCAGCTTCATTCCTGTTGAAAGTATGATTATTTTTTTTAGTCTACACCTCCTTAGTATTTTACTTGATGACCAGAGCAACATAAAAATTTATTTTTCTTCTGAGATGGTCAAACCCTAAAAGCYAGCCCAGCTTGGCCTGAAGCAAGGGAGAGGTATTGTAAACTGCTCCCTTTGCCAGGAACAGCAAGGGGCTCGAGGCCTGGGATCACCAAGGTAGTGTCAACTTGGGAGCATGTGCCTAAAACCACCCCCCCCCCTCCCAATTTCTGTAATGAATTCCTGTGTAAGGCATCTCTTTTGAAGAGAGGGAAAAATAAATATTTATTTAGGGTTGCATGGGATTAKCACAGAAAGGAAAATACTGGTGTTGGCTGTGCTCTCTCAGAAAGCTTTTAAGAGTTGCCTTAGATACAGTGTTGGAACCAAGTACCTTTCCTTAGAGCTTTGTAGTCTTCAGCTCTGCGGTTTTGYTTTTCAATATGGGTGAAAAAACAGAACCTGAAATCCTTGGTATTGGTTGTCCTCAGAGAAAAGGAGGAGGAAAACAATTTTTTGAAGAGTTGATATACATGGGGATTAACCAGCTCTGTTTTCAACAGATAAATTACAGCTCAGGAAATTGAATTTAAAATGAGATGGATATTTGTCCTTGGGAATTTGACACCTGTAAGCAAAAAAACCTTTATTTTGAGAGCTTAAGGAGCTGCTGCTGTAGCTTTTGTGTTAGGTTAATGCTAGAAGAATTCTTTTGTCCAGCAATTTTTATTGCACTGGGGTCTCCAAACTGGGATTTACTAGAGAAGGGCAAAAGATAGAGAAGTTGGTGTTGTAAGAGGGGACAGGTTTTCCTGCTGGACTTTCATGCTGTCAGGGGCTCTTGCAATAAAAGAGCCTTTTATGCTGGAAAACGCCKTTGCTTTCCTGAGCAGTCAGCAGAGCACAGCAAGCTGCTTTTATATGCTCTGGAGCTGGTTTGAATACTGACAGCTTGGACCTTTTGATCTGCCMCAGCCTGGCTGCTGGTTTTGCCTGTGCAGGAGCAAGCCCAGGAGCAGAGAGGGGAGAGGGAAAACTGCAGTGGTCACAGAGGATGGAAAACAGGCAAGTGATGAGACCATGGAAAATACAGTAAGAAATTGTAGGAAAAATAGACAGAGTCTGGAAGAGTCAAACATTGCAGTGGTACAGGACAGGCCATGTCCTGATCTATACTTCTGTGACTTCTGTCCAGAGACAGCTTGGGCTTCAGCTAGAAAGGAGTGTTTTCTTTTTAAGTATACAGAGATTTCAGTAATACCAGCTATTCGAACCTGGCGAGCAAAACACCATGTAAGAGTAAGCTAGGGTTTGGCCTTCAGAAATCATCTTGTAAAAATTCCCTTTGTTCTTTAACAAAAGTTCCTGTGCTCCCCTTCCCTTCCCCCACCTGTGTACAGGCAGGTGAAGAAGGGCTGGAGTCTTGCTGTTTGGCTGACTGCATTTTTGGGTTTGAATGACAGAGTCTGATTTAACTCTATSTATGTCTCCTTGATATGCATTAGTGTTGGGCCCACAACAGGCTGGGTGAGCACAGCATCTCTGCCTCACCAGCACACAACAGGCACATAAAAGAGCAAGAGGAGATCTTTACTTTGAGTCCAGACATGAAGGAAATCTTTCCCTGTGAGGGTGGTGAGGCCCTGGCACAGGTTGCTCAGAGAAGCTGTGGCTGCCCCATCCCTGGCAGTGTCCAAGGCCAGGCTGGACGGGGCTCTGAGCAACCTGGGATAGTGGAAGGTGTCCCTGCCTATGGCAGGGGGTTGGAAGGAGATKATTTTTAAGGTCCCTTCCAACCTAAATGATTCTATGTAATTCTATGTAAATCTAAGTACTTTCACCAGACCAGACTGTTGCTGCGAAGGTATTGGGGACTGTAAACCTGTGTTATCCCAAAACCAGGGCCTCTGTGATCCCCTGCRGATACCTGGAGGCAGAGCAGGTCTGCAAATGACTGTGTGCAGCAAGGCTGATCCAGGCACTGCTCACAGGATGAAATGATGCTGAAAACGATGTGTCAGCTCACAGCTTTGAAGAGAACCTTCCGGCAGGTTTGAGGGAAGGGCCTCATCTGACTCAAGTCAGAAACCCCAATTCCCTCAATCCCCCATCTGCAGCACTGGCTTTCAAGAGCTGTGCTTGTTAAGGGACTGCTCGGTGGTGGGATAAGACACATTTCATCACCCCTTTTCAAAGGAGGCTGACAATGTCATGTCTTCACTGTTGGCTTGGTGGAAGAAGGAAGCTGGAAGAAGGAGGTGATCTGGCAAGGCCAGCAGCTGCTTGAAGTGCTCCAGGCCTGTCTATGCACATCCTTTCTCCCAAATTCCYTGCGTTTCCAGAGCAGCTAGCCAGAATTCTGATAAAGCTTTCTTTTTAATCTCTTGATCTCCACTGTGTGTTTTTGCCAGTGCAGGTAAAACAGAGGTGCACACTCCATGTACCGGTGTTTCCACCAAGGTAAACGAGAGTCTCTGTAATTACCGAGAACAATCTGAGCAAAACATCTTGTCTTTACAGCTGATTTCTGGGACACAGGAGTAGGCAGGGCAGGCACACTTGACCTGCCAGGTATCACCAGTGTCTCTTTATACTCAAACAACAAAAAATGAGATTCATTGGTCTCTGCTCCAGCTCAATTCCAACTCAAGCATGAAGGGAARTTTTGTCTGACAGGTTTGATGGGAYTGGTTGTARGGATTGCTGTGCTTTCAGAGATACATCCTAAATTGTATACACATTTGTATACACATGCTAAATTCATGGTGGCTGTCCCCAGGCTGCAGCTCTGCCTCAGGAGCTGGCAGGCCACAGCCCTTGGCATCCCTTCAGTTCTCATTTGCAGTGTTACAGAAAATGATGAGATGCTCCAGTATTTGCTCAGGTACAACCCTTGGAATATGATGCCATCTTTAATAAGCCCCAGAAAAGGCTCTACAATTTCATTTTTTCAATTTTAATTTTAAGAGAAGAGACAACCCATCCGAAAACCAAGGGGATAATGTGATGTTATGGAGAGTGGAATCTGGCATGCAGGTTACAAACCAGTGTGAACCCAACTTCATGGAAATGTTCAACAATACTGCAGAGCCTGACTGGTTCCTCCCAGGCTTCAGCTGAGACTGAGCACAAATCCCAAGGACAATTCTGTCCGTTAGTAGCAATGAGACTCTCTCTTCTTGTGTGTCTATATCTATCTATCTATCTATCTATCTGTCTATCTATCTATCTATCTATCTATATATCTATCTATCTATCTATCTATCTATCTATCTATCTATCTATCTATCTATCTATCTGTTTCTATATCTATATCATCTATATGATGTGTGTGTGCTTTGATTTCATTGGCTTTTCCTTGGGTAAGCTGATGGTGGTAGTGACCTTTGCTTTGCAAGCTGCATGTCAAACTTGCAGCTTGCTTTATAAACCTAGACTTTCTAAACAAGTTAAATTAAGACCAGAATTATTAAAAGTAGCTAAAGTTTAGCCATTTTCTTCAGCAGTGACAAGAATGCAAGAATGGGATACCTCGTGATTCATCTTGCTCAGAATCCTCTGCCCCAGCAGTGGCTAGGGATGGATGCCTGAGGAGAAACAAGAACAAGGTATGTACACAGTGACACTTTGCCTAGCCAAATCAGGGAATCCAGGAGCTGGATAAGGTGTCTCTGCTCTCCCCATGAATTTATGTAAGCTTTGGCGGTTTCCTGGGAGAAGGAGCCATGTGGACCCGCAGCCTGTCGCGTCTTTGGTTTGTTCTCTGAGTGGTTSCTCTCTGTGGCTTCGCTCTGCAGCTTCCAGCTGCATTAGCGGAGAGGTACAAACATCAATCCCTGGAGACTGTTCACATGCCTCTGCTGGTGTGGCAGACTGTTGGAGAACGTTTGGGCACTTAATGTTGTGGGTTTATTGTTGCAAGGTTTTTTTAATTTGTTTACTTGTTTTGGTTTTTAATGGTTTTATTGAGAACTCTGGGACAGCTTTAGATTTATGCAGTGGAATAGAGTCTCTGTCTGGTTTGCTCCTTATTTTCCTCCTAACTTGCCAGCCCTTAAAAACCCCTGCACCACTTTGTTGCTGAGCATTGGGACTATCCTTTTAGAGAGTCTGGAAAGGACATTCCCCCTCTTCCAAGGGTTCATCTGGCTGCAGCCCAGGAGAGCTCCCTGGCAGGAACAATTTGAGAAAAGGCTGGTATAAACCTCATCTGTCTCAGCCCCACAGGACAAACATGATTTGGAAGAGGTTCCTACTTGTGGACATCTCAGCCAGCATAATTTTGGGTTGGTCAGAGACAGAGCAGTTTATGGGAGCCGGGAAGGAGGAGGGAGCTTCATTTTTAGGCAGTCCTTGGATCTGTTTGCAAGAGGTTTCCTGTGTACATCTGTGTATGGAGGACTCTCATCTGTTGAGCAGGTGGCAAATAAATGTAATCGAGCATGAGGAATGCAATTATGTGGACCTTGTCTACATTAGGAATATTATCCAGCTATGAGTTCAAGAATTCTTTCTCTCCCTCTTCTTCCTTGCTTAAGACGAGGAGGTTTTGGATGGATGAGGCAGCAAATTTGAGGCAGAGGATGGAAGCTGACTCCTCAAATACAGTGCTGAAGGTGTTTGGTGGAGCAGGGGAAGCTTAATTACCACAGAGCTTATTTAMAATCTTAACTTGCCACATCTTAGAGGATGTGCAGCTGTTAGAAACAAATGGTTTTGAACCATCATCAATAAAYGCTGCAAAATAAGTACCACAAGCCAAATTATTTTCCACTCCAAGTCATATTTGCTTTCCTTTATTCATGACTCTAATCCAAGCCATGGCTAGTAACGCTTCCCTTTCCCAAACAGCTGTCACATAAGTGTAATGTTTAAGCTTGTTGAAGAGCAGTCACAGCCTGCCTATCCTGCTGCCATCATYTTCCTGCAGGTTTGGAACTGTTGTCTTACCCGCAGTGCTCCTGGGAGGAAGCACAGAGGTGGGTCCTTTGTGGATGTGGAATCTGTATGGTTCGGCAGGTCCAAAAGCAAGAATCTATGCTGTTGAACTGGTGGGTTGGGATGGAAAGGTGGGTACCAGGAGTGCAGCTGTCAGTTTGTTTGTGGGTTTGTTCGTCTCACTGTGAAGGTTGAGCAATGAGGACTTGTGGGACAGCACTCTGGTTCTGGCCTTGGTTTCATGCACCCAGATTTTGCAGGGAAAAAAAAAACCCTCCACAAAACACTTTCAGATCAGTAAACACAAAATGCTGTGCAGAAGGTTAAAGTTAAATTTACTCCTATTTTGGAGACTGGGGGGGACTTTCAGGCATCACAGTCTGAATCTCCCCTCAGGGAGATTGTGTGTGATACTAAAAAATAAATTAGGAATCTCATGCTGGGGCAATTAATATCCCTGTCTTTGGGGAATTTCARTTCAAGCCCTTTGCAGCAGTGTTACAAAGCATAATTATATGACTTGAGGTGCTGTTAGGTAGATGCAAATCTTCTGGGTATGCTATCTCTCCATTTAATCAGTTATTTGTTTGCCATTTGGGTACAGAAAGTACTTTGTTTAAAAATTAGCTGAATACACTCCAGTAAGAGCATCAGTGGGAAATAATGAAAAGTAGGTGATTTACTACTAGTTAAGAGCATCTAAGAGCTCCCTGGTGTATCTCATTTACTCTGAGATTTATGCAATACCCAGTCAGCTCATTCCACACACAAACAAACCATACGCGGTTCCTTGTGTTCTCTGTTTATGCCCATTATCTTTAACTTTCTTAGAAACACATAAGCTGCCTCCTTTATTTGCTGGGTGTTCCCTTTCATTTGAATCCTACTTTTCATTTTTTGTGGATATCTCTTTGCTGTTAACATTGTTGTGCGTTACTGGCACATTGGTACTTTCTGGAAATGGGTGTAAGAATTTTGTAGCAAGTTCATGGATTTTGTTCAGGGAATACAAATATCCCTGTTGCAGCAGTGAGCTGATGTGTGATGATTGGAGTTCATCAGTAGCTGAGGATGTGTGCACACATGTGGGTGTCCGGGACAGAGCAGTGAGCACCACATCAAGGTGACAAACTTGAATAAAGACCTACTGAAAATGGTAAATATTTTTCTGATTTCAGGAATTGAAAAATGTGTGCACTTGAGCACTAATTTTTCCTTATTTTTTCACAGCCCTCACCTGAGAGCACATGTAAAGCTGAAATTGCTGCCTGGCCTGGGTGCAGGATGTGCTTTATGCTGAGGTCCCAACGACTGGCAAGAGCTCCAAGGTAGAAGAATAAATATTCACTGTGAAGAATAAAKGCCAATGATTAATTTGGCATCTGAAGGAAAGCAACAAACCTCCTTTCTCAGCAGGGTAATGTGTGATTTCCTTTTAGAGGGARATGAGGGATGGGGTACCTGCCAATATGCAGCCAACACTGCCCTTCCCAGTGTCCTGCACCTGGCACATGAAGGAGATCACTCTCTGCCATATGTATGGCAGCCTCTCACCTTGCAGTATAAACTCTCTGAATTTAAACATCAGAAAAAGAATCATGTTTCCCCTGCTTTTGAATTTCATAACTGTGAAATTAAAAATTGTAACACAGAATAAACCAAGCAGTGTCTGCACTTGTCCGGGGGTTCTGCACSATGTACAGGACTTTCTGGAGAAATATTCAGCATGGAGGAATATCCTGTGCCTGACCTGTCACAGCCTGCTCCCTCTGGGCTCTCTGCCTCTGATTCTCTGGAGCTGCTGAGCAGTTGTTTTGATGAACAGATACTGCAAGTGGATAGGAATGATCTGTGCTAAGAACACTGTTAATTCAGATTTGTCTGTGGAAGACTACACCAGTCAGTCAAGCCTGCATCCTTTTTCTCTASAGGATGAGTTAAAAACAAATATCCTCTCCATTGCCTGTTGTATCCTTTGGATTTAAAGTCTGAGATGCAGCTGATTTCCTAGGGCCAGGATTTCCTGATGGTTTGAGCACTAACTTGGGACTTGGAGGCATCACCACTGTGCCTTTGGATTCATCATGTGAGTCTCTTTCCAAAAGCATTTGAGATTCAGACAGGAGCCTCTCAGACTTTTCAAAGGCACATAGGCAATTTAAGAGCCAGTGTCTCACTGATCTTTGCAAATGCTTCAGCTGGGTCACAAAATAAATAAATAAATAAATCTTCCTAGATGCCTGCTTCTCAGTGGCTAAATTCATAAATATCTTTCCAGAACTCTCAGTTCTTCCATTCCTCACCTGTGCTGTACCCTACTCAGATAATGAATACTCTGCTTTCTTACATGGGGGTTGTCAAATACTCATTAATGCGGTTTCATTAATTACATATGATGGGWATGGGGGATAAACCAGTTTTTCAGATGAGATCGCCAAAAGGAAGCTTTTATCTATCAAAATACAATGAAAGATTCTTGCTGCTGGGGGAGGGCTGCTTTTCTTCACTGCTTCCAWAATCCCCTGTGCTTGCTGTTCATACCTCATGTGCATGATCCAGGGGCTGGGAAGGAGGAATGGAGACACCAGGAAGCAGCAGCCGCCAGACATGACCTGTCCCTGCCAGGGAAGGATGGAGTGGCCTTGTGAATGTGGCAGAGATTGAAAACAGGAGGTACAGGGGTGATGGGGAGGAAGAGATGAGCGAGAATCAAATGAGAGCTTGGCAGCACGTTCTGGGAGCAGGAGTGGGCTCATCCCAGCATGGGAATGCTGCAGCAATGGTGGTTTGCTGGTGCTTTCATCKCAGCAGAAATGGCACCAAGGAGCAGGCACATCATCTGCCCCCTCCCCACTCCTGGAGAGGGGTTCAGCAGTGTCCTTGTGGAAGCAGTTGCCTGTTCCCCTTTTGCTCTCTCAGCCAGCTGCCAGTGGGGTAGCTCAGAGGAATTCTAGAGGCTCTGGCTGCCACAGGAAGTATGTTTTTCTCCTGGATGTCAGATAACAAATTGTACCATGAAGGAAAAATCGATAGAAATCAGCTTTTTTTTTTTTTTTTTTTTAAATTTTTTTTTTTGCCTTTACACCCTCATTTTCACATTAAAATGTTAGCTCTCCAATAAACTTGTGGGTGAATCCCCCATTCACTCTGCCCTGGTATGATCCAGTCTTGCTCCATCTATAATCTTGTGAGCCTGCTCTTGGTGCCTGCAGCTATTGAATAACAAATGTGCACCAGGCAGGACGTCTGTTGGCATTTTTATGTCCCTGATGCTGAAGAGGTGGCAGTTCCCAGCCTGGTTGTGAAACAGAGGTGCTGATTGTGCTGATGTCAGAGGGCAGGCTTCACTTTTATGTTACCCATCTGTTTTCAACCAGCAATTTAATATCACTGCAGATCACTGAGGAGATAATGTCAAGTGTAGTGCTAAACACAATCCATGTGCATTTTAAATTTTGGGGCTTTATTAGCTAAAACCAGCAGTTTCTTTGCCTGTGACATGGTAACAATATGCACTTCTTCTATGTTTTTTAAAGAAAATCCAGTTTCACTAGAAAAATAATGCATCTGCTTCTAACTTTTCTTTTTTTTTGGGTTGACAAAATGGAAATGATGGGTAATGGTTCTGCTTTTTTAATGCACTCCTTTGTGGTTGCCTATAGCTTAGTTAAAATCTAATTTCCTAAACACATTCAGATTTCTAAGTTCCACTGCTACAAAGATGCAAAACAACTTGCAAGAGCTACTGAGAAATAAGCATTTTTCCACTGATTTAGTTTATTTATAGCATTCAAACAGAGATTTATTTAATCAAGCATCCGCATCACGGGTATATTTAAATCTTAGGATTCTGGAGGATATGAAATTGCATGCCTCAGCTTTTCAGGATTCAGCTGTTCTGCTAACTTTTAGATGGCTAAGGAAGACACCCAAATGAGGAACATATTAAAAAAAAAACCAAACCCACAAAATAAACCCAAACAAAAACCCCCCAATTCTCATGAACAAGGCACGAACATAATGCAGAGTTTTTTTCTGACTCATGACTTCCACCTTTAATACAATGTTAAATACTGGTAGGGGACAGAGGCAAATGTATAGGGCATTCCTAAATGGAAAAGCAAATCAGGAATTTCCATGTGTTTAGTATGCAGGTTTTTTTTTGTTTGTTTGTTTGTTTTTTATTTTTTTTTTTTAAGTTCCAGGTAAATTTAGCAGTTCAGTATTCAACATACTTTTAGGCAAAATTTTTGTTTCATTCTGGACTGGTAGGAAARGAGAAACTCCAGTCTGGGAGTTTCAGAGAAGAAATGTGGTGCAATGTTTTGATGATGTCCATAATTTCATATTAATTTATAAAAAAAMCACCGAAATAGTTTCTCCTTTCTTATCCTTACTCAAGCTCTCATTTCCTGGGCACAACTGGGCAGAGATGACAGAAATCCTTTGAGAACATCTCTCACATAGGCACGTCCTACACTTAAGAATAAAATCAGTTTGAAATAATGGTGGTGTGAACCTCAAATCTTGGTCCATTTTTGCCCTCCAAGACATTTTCTGCCTACTTGGAAATTCAGCCCAGTCATYTGGTTGTGCTAATTAAATAATTCCATAGTGTCCTGGAAAGTAATCTGCATTTGGAGAGGCAAAAGTAGAAATGGCTGTGGAAAGAACCAACCTGAGTGCACCAACGCTGATGAGAGGTGAGCGCATGGGCAGGCTGAGTCTGTCAAAGAGGATTTCTTGGACCTCCTTATCCAATAAATCTCTAGATACTGTGACCAATAGAATTCCCGATCTCTAATTTTTCCATCTGAACAYATTTCTGAGAAACATCAATACTTGGGGTGAGAGAGAGGAATGATGTCTTTAAATGGCGTTTAATGACTCCAGAAGTTGCTAAATTATTTCTCTGAAAATGCAGTGCCAGCTACTCAAAGCTTTCTGACTTGTGTTCCCCTCCCTAACACAGGATTTTCAGTTAGTATACCCATCTGAAAGCTAGAATGGGCATAAGGTAAAGATTTGTGGTCCCTGCTCCSATGAGGAAAGACTGGTTCCCCTGAAAAAAAGCTATTTTCCCTGATGTTTCCTTGCCTGAACCTGAACCAAAAAGAGAAATACACTTCATACCAAGGTTAGAAAAGCTGATGTGGCTCAGGAAGGATGGGCCTGGTGCTTGATCAAAACTAATCATAATTTTTTTCCTCTCCCTGGTAATTTTTAATGTGGTCAAAAAAAGAAATAAACTGTCCACAGCCCTCTTTTTACTCTAAACATGGCCAGTATGCTGGTCAAAGCAGATAATTCTGACCAAAAAAAAGAGCTGTATTTATTTTACAAATGCTTTTCAGAAAGGGGAAAAAACCGTTGATCAGAAAAAAACATCAAAAGCACAAGGCTTTTTAAGCAGTCCTGAAGTGCAAAACTCCCACAGGTTTGAACATCCTTCCTGAGGCTCTGCATGATAAAATTAGGAAAGGTAGGGAGGTATTCCTCAGGAATACTTCTCMAGCACCCGGATTGCAATAAACTGCAGCCATGCAGCAATTACAGATATTTTGCACTTTAAAAAATATGTTAGCTGCTAACTGTTGCCACTTAATCCAGCKTGGAAAAACAACTGAATTTCTAGGCGTCTTGCTAGAACCCTTTCCTTAGTCTTTATTGTGGAGACTTATTCCTAAGTCTCTTTCCTTAGGCTTTATTGTGGAAATTTTTGGAAAACCTTTTCAATCTTGGAGTTGAAACAAAAATTGCAAAATTTAATTTCTGTGGAATACTGCTTGCATGATTTAATATATATTTATTTTTATGAACTGCTGTATGTTGCTGATGCTATACCCGCACTGCCACTGCCACTGGTCAGCAAGTATTAATGACAGGACTCAAAACACAATTGCTTTTTAATTACAGTCACTGTCCTCTACAGGAGGCTTTTTTYCCCCCTTTTATGAAGACAATTTACTTTTTTCCCTGTGTTTTCAGCTTTCTGAAGTCTCATGACAGCCAGCAAAAGAGAAAATTCAAGCAAGGTATGTGCCCCTTTCCCTGTTTGGTAGGGAAAAGCTTCCTTTTGAGGCAGCCAAGCAGCACAAAAGCCCCAGGAGACASTGGCTGATTAACAAGTCTGTGGGGGCTGGCAGTGAGGGCTGCAAGGTTGGAAGCGAACTCAGTGTAGCCGTTGGCACTTGCTCCCTGCAGGAATAGTGAGTTCATTTTTGTGCGCTTCCTGATGCTCGCTCTGCGGTCAGGAGCTGATAGAAGGCAACACTTCAACTTCCTGAACCCTCTAAATAAAGCATCCTTTCTGTATGTT
>NW_026623360.1:408528-504879 GCF_030028575.1 Malurus melanocephalus
AGGGAAAATATCTTCACTGGAATGGCTTGGAGCTGCTCTCAGGAGTTTATTTACATAGCTGCTCTGTCGTGCCACAGCTACAGGGGTGGCCAAGCTTCCTCTTTAATCTAAACTCCTTTTACTTAAGGTATTAATTCACAAATAACTTCAGTTTTACTTCAGTTTTGTTTGTTTCTTTCAAGAGATTATTATAGCAAGAGAGTGATTATTTAAATACTTGAATTAATACGTATATTAGGTCTTGTAAATTCAGATGTAGCAAAGAGCAAGCCAGAAGGTCCCTGCCTTTTCATTCACACCACGATGTGACCCAGTGTGCCTGGATAGTGATGATGCAAACTCACACCCATGTCCTAATGAAACCCCCAAGAGATCACTTGAGAGAGATGTTCATTTTCCAATGTTAAGAAAAATGTGTTTCCTTGCAAGGGAAAGTCCTTTACAAGACAAGGTGTGAAGAATTTAGCTGGAATTTCCTGTTCCTACTAAGCTAGGTGGAATGAAGTGGGTAAACCAGCACTGAGTGCTTCATATTCTGGTTTTCTCCTTCTCAACCAAATAATGACGCTTATTTTGCATAATTCACTGCTTTATTGCGTTACTGAATCACATTTATCTCTGCCAGGTCTCTTTTTCCCCAGGGTATTTTGTTGGTGTAATTTTTTTTTTAACCAGATGTTTGATACTTTGTATGGCTCCAACACTAACATTGTTTGAAATATCAGTAAAGAGTTAACTCCCACGAGGAGAAAAAAGTCAAAATGAGTCCCCACAGTTGACTATCTATCATGAAATCAGCTCCTGCTCTGACGTTTGCTATAGGCAAAGTAAAACAAAGCTACACCAGCAGTAAATCAATTCTTGTGTGCGGGTACTGTCAGAATGAGCTGTTCTGGAGCTCTCTGATCCAACCTGTGGGCCAAGTAATGCTGCCTTCATACATACCAGTGTTTTGAAATKCCATTGTGCACAGGGAAGAGCTCAGCTGGCTCAAATATGAATATCCACAAGGTAATGGATGTCTCCACTTGGTATGGAGTGCCTTTAAAAGCCAGGCCTTCCTCAAGTAAGCTGTTAATTGTATATTGCCTGAGACAAGTATAGAAAAATTACTCCAGCTACAGATGGGTTTTAAAATTAGAGTTGAATTTCAAATATCAAAATGTTTTGTTCTTTCTTTTTCTCAGGTTTTTTTTTTCCTTGTCTATTAGATAGATAAGAAACCAACCCAAAGCTTTGGGTCCAAACTTTGATATAGCTGCATGCTAGAGCTCTGGGGTGCCTGCCTGGGTTTTGGCCTGCTCCCATCTACATCTATTGTATTAAAACAGTTAAAGGCATTCTTCTCTTCCCCCTTTCCCCCTGCAGCTGGAAAGCACTATCCTCTGCTCCYGTGAAAACAAACATCAATGCTGCCTGTTGTCTAAGCCTCTGGTTGGTTCAGCTTTTGCTGGAGTGGCCTATATATATATCTGTAACTTCACCCAAGAGGAAGGTGTGTAATTGTGGGATTAAAATCTTTCTGATCAKACAATTTTCAAATGCATAAAAAGTTCAGCCTCTGTCAGGAACCTCCCCTGTTTAGACAAGGTGAGCAGGAAATTCAAACATCTTCCTAAAATGTGAGGGGTGGAGAAGGAGCAGGAATATGATGACATCGGCCAATTTAACTTGGTGAGATTCTGGAGTGTGAGGACTTTCTAATATTGTGTATTTTCACATGTAAAGGGGATGCTCAGTGCTGTAATGGGGTGTTTCTGTTGATGTCTCTGTGGATAAGCTGCTTCTCCTCTGTGCCTCAGCACTGGAATGAACATCAAAATCTAAGACACAGGCACCATGGTAAAATTTCCCTKCATTTAAATACTGTCAAATACTTTTACAGAGAGACTTCATGTTAGAGTACCACGGCAGAAATTGCTTGAATGTTTTCTTCTCTGAAAATAAATAATAGACTAGAAATAAAAGTTGAGAAAGAAAGGCTTCTTCCTTTCTACAATATCCAGAGGAATATGTGCACCAGGGCACTCTGTCAGCACCAGCTGAYGATTCCTGCATCTGGGTCCTCTTTCACAGCAAAGCCTGTATTCCTAGCTTTGGAACAAARGATTACCAGAGATAACTAATGGAAAACATATCCCATTCATTGACTAAGCAGCCTCACCTTCACCCTGCAGCTAATTACAAGGTTAAAAACTGTAGTAAAAATATCCATATTTATCCATATAACCCATTTGCTGTAATTCTGCTCCAGATAAATGACGTTATTTTCCAGTATCATCTCTGACCGTTTTATCTTTTTCTATGTAKACTTGTTATGACAAAACCTCTTTCATTTTAATTAAATTTCTCCAGATATCATCTTCATAAAACTAGCACTCAGAGAGGCATAATCATTATTTTTAATAGAAGAGAGTTAATTGTTTAAAATGCTGGACGATTGTTACTACTTATGTTTCCTGTCTGCAAGGAGAAGATGAGCAAGGGYTYCTCAGATCTGCTTTTCCAAGGTGATCTTTCTACCGGTTTAAGACCTAGTCTACAAAAATGGGTAAGTGCTTTGCTTATTTGGAGCATGCAAATAATCTGGTAACTTCAATTAGATTGTCGGGATGTTTCAATATCACAGGCTTAAAATGAAGTATTTGCTTAAACATTTGACTGCCTTTGGGATGTGACCTTTTCTGCAAAATGGCTGATTTTGTAGGACTCATTTCTAGTTAACAGCTTCCACGCTCAGAACTGGATTGAGATTTCCAGTTCATTTCATTTGTATCACTGGAGAGCTATGAGGTGGTAACAGYGTTCAGCTGCTGGAATGATCCAGCCTCAGCCAAGGTGAACAAGCCTAGAAATGAAGGAGAATGCAGCCTGTGCCTTGATTTCCTTGTGGGGAAAGGAAGCAAAAATGACTGCAAGTGTAGGACTCCTATCAGTTTCAAGCTTTGCCATGGCAAGCAAATGCCAAATATTTTCTAAAGTGACCTGAATTAACCTTCCTGTAAGGGCAAAACATGTGGGCCCCCATGCAGGCRGAGCTGTCAAGGACACAGCAGCCCTGCCTCCCTGCTGACAATCCACAGGGATGTCTTAGGTACCAAAGGACCCTTCAAATAGTCCCAATGATCTGTGTCTAGGCATTAGAGTTGTCCCTTCCTGACAGAATGGTCCCAAATGGGGCTTTGCTCCCACCCACACCAAGGACAGACAATCCTKCTGCTTGGCCAAGTTCTGAAGTTCATTCTCAGGAAAACTCCCACTGATCTGAGGCATGCCAGGATTTCATTTACTGCTGGGAAATGTGAAACCACCCTGGCTAAAGTATCTTAATTAGGCCATTAGAGYCTGGCATAAAATGGCTGAGATAAACAGGATCAGGAGGGCAAAGGATATTGTCAATGCATTGTAAAGCCTTTGCTGCTCAGTTCAAGCTGTCCAGAACCACATTCTCCTGAAATAAAACACCTGAGCCCTCTGTGTGGTGGCTCCTGGAGGGCCCCTGGGTCAATGTTTTTCACATAGTCAACATGAGGGCAGGGAGCCAGAGCTTCTCTCCCCTCTAGTGCATTGTGCTGCTTAGACTTTCAGTTTCTAATTTCAGTGTGTTTTAATTTAGTCCAGCTTTGGGGTTTGCTGTGTATGTTTGAGGCAGTTTGAAGGGCCTCATCTTTGGTTTTCCTGTGCAAGGGCTGGCTCCTGAACGAGGGCTCTGGCACCTGTTCTCTTCATAAGACTTTTCCAAGAATGATTTAACAGCTCTGATGACTTCAGGAGACCAAGCCGGAAGAATGTGGGCAAGTGTCAGGTCTGGGGTCTGTATATGTGTGTGTACAGAAGCAGTTCACAGAATCATAGAATAGAATCACAGAATGGATTGGGCCGGAAGGGACCTTAAATATCACCCACTTCCATCCCTTGCCMCGAGCAGGAATACCTTCCACTAYCCCAGATTGCTCAGAGCCCCATCCAGCCTGGCCTTGGACACTTGGACATGGCTTCTCTGGGCAACCTGTGCCAGGGCCTCATCACTCTCACAAGGAAGGAYTATTCCTAATATCCAATCTAAACCCATCCCTTTTCAGTTTAAAGCCATTCTCCCTTCTCTTGTCACTCTAGGCCCTTGTAGAAAGTCACTCCCCAGCTTTCTTGTAAGCCCCCTTTACATACTGGAAAGTGCTAKAAGATCTCCCCAGAGCTGCCTTTTCCATAGGCTGAACAACTSTAACTCTCTCAGTCTGGCTTCATAGGAGAGGTCTTTGCTGGTGCTCACCATAAAAGAACAAAAGAGGGACCTCTAGAATGGTRTAAGATACAGTTAGATGGTAAAACCCTTTTTTTTAATTTTTTTATTTGGAGACTCATTGCTTCTGATCTCAACAATTTATGTTTAGAAGTGTGATAAGGTTGTAAGTTATAGATCCAAAATATTAAATCTAAGTGAGAAATTCAGTTTATTACTCACTACCAGCAGTCTGCACACTCCTGTGGCTAGATTACTATTATAATTTTGAGTTAGTATTTCATCAGGCTCTTAGACCTGCATGAGTTATTGTTTCCTTGTTTTTTTCTTTTTATTCCAAACAATCTTTTTGGAAAAATATACTRGGTAACAAATACTACTGCTGAGTTTGCTTGTAATTAGGAGAGCTGTCTCAAGGAGGTAAAATATACTTCAAAAATCATAAAAAGTAGAAATAGTTTGATTCTTAGAACCGATAGTGAAAACCACATTTTTGTTTAAAGAATGCACAGTATTTTTAAAAATAAGAGGCCCCTGCTGGGGATAGCCTTACMTTGGAACTGAACACTTCCATCCACTGCAGAATGCGCAGTTTGGAGGGCTAGTCCTTGGTTTCAGGCAGTGAACTGAAGCAGAGTAGGTTTGCAGAGCCCCCCTGAGCCCCTCTAGCCACCAAGGCATGGGCTGYAGCCTCTCTGGAAACTGTGCCCTCTTCCAGCTGGGTGTGTTGGGGAGCTCTGGCAGCCCCACTCTGGTGAGCATGCAGAGGCTGCAATGTCCTGGGCAGAAAAGGCTCCCTGAGTGCTCTCTGCACTGAAGGAAGTTTTTTTTATTGTTAAATTGGTGATAATTTTCTTATGGAAATGTGTGCTTTTGGGGGTGAGAGGAGCCGCAGCTGAGAGGGGCCCTGAGCCCTGTGTGTCCCTGTGTGCAGGGAGGGCTCCCAGCAGGGCCCAGGCTCTGCTCCGGGGGGCCCAGCAATGGCCCCAGAGGGACGGGCAGGAACTGATGCCCAGGGRGTTCCACCYGGACAGGAGGAGGAACTTCTGTCCTGKGCAGTGACCGAGCCATGACCAGACTGTCTGGAGAAGGTGTGGAGTCTCCSTCRCTGGGGATATTCCAGAACTGTCTGGACACAATCCCGTGCCGTGTGCTCCGCTATGGCCCTGCTGGAGCAGGGAGGTGGGACCAGGTGCCCCACTGTGGGCCCTTCCACCCTGACCCATCCTGTGATTCTGTGAAATCCTGCACAGCACTGCAGCATGRTTTGATTCTGATTAAAAACATTAATTAAAGGAGTCGTGGTTCCTGAAGTTTGRAAGACACAAAATAGAAGGCGACCACACCAAGCACACTCTCTCAGCGGAGGGGGCTGCTGTGGGGAAGCGTCGCCGTCCCCTCACCCTCCCGCTGTCGGCACTGTCCCCTCACCCGCTGCTCCGCAGGTTTCGGTCCCGGGGAGCCGCCCGCGACCCCGCACGACGGGGAATCGCTGAGGTACCTCACGGGGGTCTCGGCAGCCCCTCTCCCGGCCGGCGGGACAGCAGGAGCTGTCTGCCCGGGGCGGTGAACGGGGCGGGGAGGGGCGGGGGCGGGCGGGGGCGGAGGCGCGGGGGGCGGGCGGGGGCCGGGCCGTGCAGAGCCGCGCTCCGCGCTCCTGTCAGCCCTCACCGCGCCTCGGGGGCCGCGCTCAGCCCCCCGCCCGCCTCAGCCTCCGGCCTCCCCACGGATCGCTGTCACTTGGCTTGATTTTATTTTAATTTTTTTTCTTAATTTTTTTTCACCACGAAGGGGAGGAGCGCGAAACCCAGCTGGAAAATGAGCCAGAATGTCTGAGAAAATGTCCAGCTTTCTGTACATCGGGGATATCGTGTCCCTGTACGCGGAGGGCTCCGTCAATGGGTTCATCAGCACGCTGGGGTGAGTGGGGGCCGGGGCCGCGGAGCCGTGCGCGCTGTGCGGAGCCGGCCCGCGGGCAGCGCCGGCGGCAGCGGCACAGGAAGGGGCGGCAGCGCGCCCTGCTCGGCGGAGCGGGGAAAGTAGGAAGTGATGGGGAGCGGCGAGGGATGAGAGAAGTTCCCGAGCGGGGCCCGGGCGGGCGGCGGTGCCGGYGGCGGCTCCCGGGATCCCCCCTCGGCTCCTGCCGGGGCTGCGGCCAGCCCCGACCGCAACACGAGACCCCGCTCTATGCCCGACCCGAATGCTTTCGTACGGTCATTATGTATAGCTGACCTTTTAATTATTTAATTAATTTGTTTTAATTGCCCGTCTGAGACTTTTTGAAAAAGACATAAAGGGCAAAACCCTTTCCTTTCTTGCTCATCATCGTAATCAGCTCGTTAAATGTGCATCACTTTATTTTCGGTTTGTGTCCAGCACAATCTGGTTGTCAGTGATCAGAGACTTATWATCAGATGTGTAGCTTCATGGGGATGCTTTTCCCCTGAGCTTTCTCTTTGCGGGGTGAAAAGATGTACCTTAGCTGTGGCTACTTCACTGAACCACTGCTTGTTTCAGTTTTTTGTTAACCGTGACCACTTTAAGTYACCCTTTTCGAATCCAGGAGAGAAAGCCTCAGCGAAGGATGGCACCTATACTCTGATACATTTCTTTACATGGATACTTTGCTTAAAACCATCATGTAGCTCGGTTGCTCACTGCTCGGTTGCAGTGAGATGACCCGAGGGTGCAGTGGTTCCCTCTGATGTTTGTAGGAGAGCTGCAGTAGTTTCAGCGACTTTGTGCCATGTCCAAAGCAAGCGTGTCCTGAAACCTTTTTCACTGCTAACAATTCCTGCGCTGCATGGTTGTAAGTGACGCGATTGGCAAGGCAGTTCAAACTCTAGTAAATAACTGCTTAAACATTAGTGGGACCCTCGGAGTAGCCGTGAAACATGCTAAGGCAAGTTAATGTGTGCCTTGGGTATCGCTCCTGTGCTTGTGCTAGGCTCTCTGTGTTCTGAGGTCCCTGCGATGGGGGGATTGTTGGTATTAAATTGAAACAATGAATGTCTAAGCTAACTTGTGCTGCTGTTACTGGAAAATCAAGGCCTTTTATATTTTTAAAAATCTTATTATTGCATCCAATCCTTGCTGTTCACTCTTTTGATATGKTGACAAGTATTTTTCCATGGTTTGTTCCTCTGTTTGTTAATTTGGCGCCTTGTCTCTCCGTGACTCCCCATGTTGTCTCACATCTTTTGTTTTGCTGACTCTTRCAACTTCAAATCCTGTCTGAAAACTTTTGCTTTCTGCAACTGTTAATTGCTGGATATTGTTTCTTATTCTTGTTCACCCCAGCACTTCCTTTTGCTGGCACAGTCTGCTGGTGGTTGGTTGTGGTGTTGTGTCTCATTGCAGGGTTCTGTTATCTGGAGGAAGCTGAACGTGCCGTGCTTTTGCTTTTCTTTGTGTTCCTCCTTTCTGAGAACACCTGCTTGTGCCATAGAGGTTCCTGTGACTGGGGCTTGTACAGTTGTCACTTGAATATGTGTTAGCATTGCCTTGTCACAGTATTCATACTGCTGATCCTCCCCTGATCCCTTGGAGTTAAGGCAGGACATTTACTCCCAGTTTTTAAGATGAGAAGTCAAGATCCAAGCTTGACTAGGGCACGTGGGAGCGCTTCACTAGAAGAAACAAGTGAGCTCGAGCCAACACTCTCTCCAAGGCTCTCTTTTAGCCAGAAAACCCAGCTCAAGAAAGCTATCTGGGATGAGACAGGAGTTCAGGAATGCTGACTTACCTCTGCTGGCTTTTCAGTAGAGCTTTTTTTTTGTGCCCTGCTCCCTGGCACAGTAAAGACAACAACCAGGATGCTGGAGTGGAGGAGCTCCGGGAAACTTGAAGTCACCAGTGGAAAACTCCCATGTCTACTCAATGGGAATGCTGACCCCTCTGCTGGTGGTACAAGAGCTTGGACTGAAATTTAAAGTTGTGATGCCAAGTGATGTTATCTGTGCCAGCTATTGCAATTGCTGCCTTTGGACTGGTTGCAGCAACACAAGAGACAGAAAAATGTCATCTGTCATGGCCAGCTGCATTTCTGATGTGCAAATATTGTTGAACTCCTGTACCTCCTGCCTTCCTGCAGGTTCTCTGCAAACCTCTGGTAAGAGGAGGCCTCACCTTCCAGAGGTGCCTCTTGGTGAGGACAGAGTGGGGTAGGATTGGGAGTGGTGACCTAATCACTTCATTTGACTGATGTGAATCCTTGTTTAATTCCTTTCTTGGATTGCTCAGGRTGTTCTGAAAAGTTAGGTTGCCCAGCACCTTTCTCTTACTGTTGAGCCCATTTGGGAGTCTCATGCGATTTCAAAAAATTGAAATCCTGCTCAGGTCTGGTGACTCTGCAGCAGGCAGAGGGTTTACTTTAAGCTGTCAAAGGCTAATTGTTTCTTAAAGTGTGAGTGAAGCCATTCTACAAAAAGACAAAAAAAATGCACAGCACCTCTCCAAATCCTTCATATCTGGACCCCACTCCTTGAAGGGTTGATCCAGCTCAACACATAAGTTTTGTGGGACATTTCTAAGCATAGGCTGTTTCATGAATTTTGGAGTATTTTCTCCTCGCTTGCTAGTGCAGAAATTTTCATATGCTCTGTGTTCCCAGAAAACTTAAAGCCGAGAGGAAGCTGTTGCTGAGCTATCCAACTTGTGTRTTGGGCCAGGTTAATATCTGTTATAACCTGAGTGTGGAGATCTTCCTCTAGTGTGGTTTAGGAGCAGTAAACCACCTCCTTTTAGGAGACAGAGGATCCGTGCCCTGTGGCCCTGTGTCCAGGTGAGCATGCTGAGAGGTGCTAGGTGATGGCAGGAGTGCCTTTCCACACTTCCCTCTACAAGGAGTGTTTGAGAATTGCTGGAACATTATGTAAGTGGATCCCAAAGGCTTGCAGCACTCCTTGGAGCTGGAATAAACCTGTGTTCTTGCCCACCTTGTTTCTGAATGRTTTCATTGCTGTAAACAGCTGTTGGATGTGAGCTTGAGGGCTCTAMATTCAGATCTGATCCCTCTTAGTCAGAAGAGGAAACTGAATCCCTCTTCCGYATCTGGGCTAGTGCTGTAGGGTGGGTTGGGGGCAGGGAAGTTCGGTAYTGCTGCTCCAATTCTTGCCCCTGGGTCTACATTTTAAAAGAGAGCAGTTTTGCTTGTTTTTGGAAGATAAGTTGTAACTACCTGTCTCCAGGATGTTGTTGCAGGCTGTGGATGGCACATGGAGAGGAGCCTTTCTGGGTAATGGTACAGAAAATGGTACCGTTTTTTAGGCCTCAGCCTAAAAATCCTCAACCATTCTCCATTGACTACTGCAGACCTTTGGATTCTTGAGGTACTGAGAGCCCAAGCAATTCCCTCTTCTTTTTTTTCTGCATGTCTTTGGGCTTACTCTGGGTTTGGATGCTGCTTTGAGGTGCTGATGATGTAGTCTGGCTTTCCASCCTCAAGGCTCTCTGAGTTTCCCTCCCTGCCCTCCTTCCTTTTAAAAAATGAGAATGCTTTTGGGTCTACAAGCTGATAGTCGAGGAAATGTTTGGGAGAAGCCGTTTACATTCATTGGTAGCACTCTGTAATTGCAGTATATATTTGGTACTGGATTTTTGAACTGTGCTATTACTGTAGGGCTTTCCCTTATTTGCTTAGCTTTTAGTGTGTTTTGGCTTCTGCAGAGTTGACGGCTTTATGTCCCACAGGAGGTGTGTGGCAGGGCTAAGTGATTAATCYAGTGATCTCATGTTGTCCTAGGCTGGTGTTGAGACCACTTTTCCCAGTATTTTGGCTGTAAATGCTCTCGATRATGCATGCTGGGAATTAAAACTGCATTAATCACCTATCAGTACAATGAGGGGAAGAAACTATTCTCGATTGGAGAGGTGGAAAGAAAAAAAGAGTAARGAGCAGCAATGGCCAGGATCAGCTGTAGGAAAGTTTGACGATGGGCCTGTTAGTCACCATGGGGAGCTGCATTCCTGTCTCACCTCCATAAATGTGCAGTGAGAGATCTCATGGAACATAATTAATGGAGCATGCAGCAGCACCTGCCTGCTTTGTGATAGATGGTGCTGGATGACGAGGGGTGCTGAGACTCACTTCTAATTAGCAGCAAAGATTATGTTGTAAAGTATTTTGGGCTCATTTCCTTACATTTAATGCTGACTTTTCTTGAACAACTTCCTTAATTTGTGGAAGTGCTTGCTGAAAATTTCTTACTTGTAATATGTATTTTTCAGGCTTCTTCACTGGGTTTTTGTGAATTAGTTGTCTTATTGAACTTGGACTTCACGCAGCAGTTTAGTCAATCATACTCTGTGAAGACACAAGAATAAGGAGAAAGTGCTTAAGAAGCAGCATAAATCAAAATTTTCAAGTATCACAAAGACTAAAATATGTCATCTTGGAGGCTTCAGGAATGGTACTAAGAGAAAAGATGTAGTGCCTGATGATGCTTACAAGGCACCAATGTAGTGTTTTCATCAATGCACTCATTTTTTAACCTTCCTCTCCTGCTGTCTGTAAGTGTAAGCTATGGTTAAGGAACAGAGCATCCGTCCTTTAATTAATAGCAAATTTTTCTTTCAKGTGCCAGCTAGAAAAAAGTAATTAGTCAGGAGAGAATAAAAAGCCTGAAGAAAGTGAGAGTGGTGTAACTARAATTGCTCATAATTTGATTCTGACACATGCAGAATCAAATAATACCTAAAAGAGAGAAGGGAATATGAATGTCAGCTTTTCTGTGGGAAAAAGTACTTGTGTRTTTTGTTTCTGAGGTACTTTATCCTCTAAACTGATAGAAAGAGTGAAATTTGATAGTTTTGATTGTGTGATCTGAGGTTTTTTTTTTTTAATACTGTGTAGGATTGGCATTTTCAGGAATATGTTCTCTTGCTTGTCTTTTTAATGCAAGAGCCCTGGTCTGAATTCTGTGGCTGCTCTGAATATATGGTAGCACATTTTTCAGCTGCATGTATGTTTCTTTTCTGTGATCACTTTCTCCAGCATAAGCTATATTAGATGCATTATTAACTACTTTCATTGATCTCCATGTAAGTGGAGATGTAGGCATATAAATACACTTCTGTATCTCGCATACCTTGTGATCCAATCCATTTATCAAAGCTTATATCCTCTGTAATTATCCACTCACACTAGCAATTAGGCACTGCTCCAGCTTTGCCGTTTAGAAGAGCCTTGTTTTGATGCTCGTTTCAAATGCTCTAACAGCAGTGCCATCTTTAAATAAACAATGAGACAAAGCTTTCCATAAAGCAGCCTTAGGGGAGTGCAGCAAGTCATGAGCCCCSGGGGAAGTTGGTTTGTTTCAGAAGTTTTGCTTGTACACAAAGCACAACCTGGCTGTGAGGGAACATGACATTAGACTTAATTACAGCAGCATGATTTATGAAGCTGTATGCTAAAATGTAATATCCTTGGTTCAAAGGACTCATTATCAGACAGAATTGGCAAGAAAATGGGGGTTAGGGAAAGAACTGATTGATTAAAGTGTAAGTGAGTTTGCTCATAAGCTGTGTAGTGATAACTGGAAATAAGAGAGGATTTGGATTTYGAATTGAGAAGGACATACAACTTCTGCAGTTCTCAGCTGGGCTTTGGGTGATGTGGGGGATAGTCAGGAAAGACAGAAAAGATTTTTTGAGCTGTGTGACTTCAAGTCTTTTTTTACCTTCCTTTTAYATATTGGGGGGATTAACTAGACCACCTTGATGTTGTTTTTGTTGTCACTAGAAACCACAGTTACCTCATAATTTAGAAGTACTGCAGAAGTAGAGGTCAGATCAATCTTTGACTTCYCCAGCCTGGAAGATTGTTTCCCAAGGGGCACGTGGACCTTTGCTCTGCTCGTGTTTTACAGCASAGATCTTTGGAACCCTCCACTGCCGGTGCTGCTTGGCTGAAGCCTGAGCCTGTTTGTTGGGCAACAGCWCGAAGCTGTGTCCTCTGAACTTGAAAGTCTGGTTTCTGCTTGCTTTGGAAGGTCTGTTCTTGTATGAAAGGGAGATGGATGAAATGCCATCACTTTGATATACTTGGTTAGGGATACTTGTGTAAAATGTGGAGAAAAGAAAATGATCTGTAGTTCAGGGTTTTACTTTTTACCTTGTCCGTTGTGTTTTGTCGCTTGATCAGAGATGCATATTTTAATTCTGTTAAGGACGTAATCCCCCTGATGATTGATTCTTTTAAACTTCCATTTGTTACTTATAAATCTGATTCAGTCTAATTACCTGAACTGGCAGTTCCACTGCTATGTAGATGTGTAGACACTTCCTGACATGGGTYCTGGTTTCAGCTGTTTAGGATGCTAAACCTTGACATTTTGGACTCAAAGTAGGTGCCTGGAGCTGTTTGTTTTGGTGTGGAAARTTTCAAATAAAATGGCCTTTCTGAGAAAAAGATAAGCAGAAAAAAACCTAACCACCAAACCAAATGAAACCCCATGTTATCTCTGTTTTTCAAAAACCCCCAAGGATCTTGCAAATGTGTGTCAAGAGTCTTCCTGAGCTGCAGTGCTGTCTCCAKCCATACTTCTCCAGCATGGAGGGCTTGTCTTTCTCTGCCCCTTTGGAATTTTGCCCAGGTTTGGCAAGTGTAAGTTGAGGAGGGATTTCACCCTATGATTTTGTGATTTTGTGGGCTGTTGTGGTACCTGCCTCTTGCTGGAGGGCAGCAGTTCTTACCTGGTAGGGGTAGCTTCTCCTCTCTATTGAAACTGGGCACCAAGAACCCTCAACCTGACCTGCAGCTGTGTRGAGGTGAATCCCAATTCCTACGATTTCCAGATYCTTTTMCTGGAGGGGTCACAGAAGAGCTTCCGTTGTCCAGCTGCTTTGAGTTCCTCCTCTCTGGAGGAGTAAAAATAATTTCAGGTTTTAGTGCCTCAGTTCAATTCAAATATGAAACAAACTTAAACTAAGAGATTACATTCTAGCTAGGTAAGGTTTTGGAAACAGAATTAAACAAGAAAAACCCAGGGTTAAAATGTGCTTATTCATGTCTGAYACTAAGTACTGCTTGAGGTTTTGATGGGCTGTTTTGGCTGTGGTAGCCAAAAGGTTGTGTCAGGAATGGTTTTGTTGTTWTAGTGCTGGTTTTGTGACTCTTTCTGTACCAGAATCTCTGTTTGCCTCTTATCCTCATTCGTTTTCATGTTTTGATTGCTGTTGAATAGAAACAAAGCATTGTCCAAAGCGTGTGATTTAAAAAAACAATTCTTATTCATTGCTCAGTAATAAAGAGGACCCTAAAGTGCGTGCTGTAGGGTGCAGAAAAGAATGTGAGGAAAACAACCTCCCCTGCCCTTCCAGGATGGGAAGTGCTTCCTTGCTGGATGATGAAGAGGAGGAAGAGAGGTGTGTTGATGAATGTAGGATGAGAAATGAGCTGGGCAAGTGTTAGAAGGGAAGTGGGGCTGAAGAGGAACAGGAGCTGGACAGTTGCCAAGAGATCTGCAGTCCCTGGCTGAGAGAAAATAGCTYGGAAAGCTCCTGACAAACTTGGTTCTTTTCAAAGGAAAGAAGTCAGCTTGTCACTGCCACTGTTTGCTTTGATATTTCAATGGCTGAGGCCGGTACTACAGCTGGTATGGTTTCAAACACTTGAATATTTGTTTGGTTTTTGTTCTGAGGGTTTTGGTTTTGTTCAGAAAAATACGTGTTTTGTATCACCTTCTCCAAGAGAATGTCTGAGGTGAAATGTCAGTTCCTCAGAAGGAAATCACAGTTTAAGATTGTCTGTGGTACTTCTTGTAACAACAAAAATTATATATAAGGAATTGTGGTACTTGGTAATCTTATATAATGAAGTTTGGGCAATTTATTTGAATTGTCCCTTTAGGTTGTTGCTGCTGTGTGAGTGAAGGTAAAGGGTTGAAATTTATATGGAAATGCCTGGCAGGAGGAGGSTGGAAGAGCATATCCAAGTGTGGTTGTTATCACTGTGGGTCCCTTCCAGCTCAGCTTGTTCTGTGMTTCTGTGAGTTAAGCTTACTGCAGCTCTTTTCTGTATGATATTAAAACAGTAGTCAAGTTTTTGTTCTTTGACCTCTGGCTGATAAAAATCAATGTCATTTAAAAGGAAAATCAACAAACAAACCCTGAAATGAGGCTCTTTATATGAATCTCAAAATACAGAAACTTCATGTGATCCAGTGCTCCRGTTTCTTATCTTGATTTTCTTTTAGAGGCTTGTTTGAATTTCTAACAGCTTTTTTATTCCCTGCACTTGACACACACAAGTTAATCAGTGCTGCAGGGTCAGTCACAGAAATAGGGAAACAACTGCTTTAGCTCACAGCAAACCCCAGATTTTTATACCTGCTTCCCACAGTTARAAGACAGAAACCCAGTTCCTAACGGTAGGTTTTGGGTAGTTGTGTCATGTTGAGCACTGTGATGTGGAAAATTTAACTTGGCAGCTTTAGAGGGCAGCATGTTGGATGTGAGCAGTATAGTTTTGTCCAGAATCTTGCAATACCTGACTTTATTTGAAAAATCCCAGCTCCCATGGCTCTATTACTTTTGGATATCCTCAGCTTTCTCCCTCCTGGATGTGGAGAAAACTTGAAAAGGGGAATGATCACATGTGAAATGTGACAAATGCCCTGAGTTTAGAAGTAATTTTCTTCCATTAACTTAAAATCAGAGCATATGCTTTGCCGGTAGGGGGGGAATAACTAATGGTTAGTTGCCAAGCAGTGCGTTTTTAATGACCTTGTTGATTTTATTTTAAATTTAGCTGGGCCTGGGTTCCTGACAGGCTCCACAGTTGTTCCAGATAACTGAAATAGTGGTATGCTTTGCTAAAATATTCTTAGTCACCTTTTCAGGCTGGCTAATTTTTTTTATTGTTCAGAAACAACACCTAAAGAGTGAAAACAAAACTAATGTGTTAGGAAACACTGGATATCACTTTTGAAAACAGTGAGACCAGATCTTCGTTCAGTTGTGAATGCTGAAAAATGTTCAAATGCATCACTAAGTTTCATTCTTCTGATGAAAGAACAAAAGTTTAAAGCTGACTAGAAAGTTTGTTTTGTTTTTTTAAAAATCCTTCATTTAAAAAAGAAAAACAAACAAACTGCATGGAGTGAAAAAGGTTAGCTGCCTGTTAGTAGTGTCTTGTTTGGTATATTGGGCAATTTTTAGGTTATCTCGTTTTGTTAAGGTGGTCTCAGTTTCATTTGAATGCACTGTCCTTGCTTTGCTCTCTGGCACTTGTGAGGGTGCCAATCCATAAACTCCTGTTCCAAATTTGACTGACAGAACACAGTGAGCTTGGCTCTTTACAGAGAGCTGAAAAGTCAGGGTTTAGTGGAGACTTCTGTGGAATTTCAGTCGACTAAAATGAGGTCATACATAAGGCTTGCTGATATGAAAATCGAGTAGGACAACAGCTCTAATGCTTCCCAGGTTGAAGACAGAGCTTAGTAAGTCAAACTTTACTGTCAAGCAGGTTTCCTAAGTCCTGAACTAATACATAAGTATTTTGGGTTTTAGTGTTACTGTGAAAACTGTAAAGCTGATTACTTCACTAAATACAGTAAGTCCAAGTACCAAATAAGATTTTCAAGTATCTCTGTACATCTCTTTGTAGCATGTTGTTTATAAAGAATATCCTTGCCTTTAAATCATAAAACTATAAAATGACATACAGAAATATTAATGATTTTTTTTTTATTTTGGTGGTGAGGAGGGAGCTATTTATTTGTGTCAGGCTGGCCAAGCTGATAAWGGGATGGAGCACCTCTCCTGTGAGGAAGGGCTGAGAGAATTGGGATTGTTCAGCCTGAAGGGASCCTATGGGAAAGATGGAGAGAGATTTTTTGTAAGGGCTTGGAGTGACAGGACAAGGGGGAATGGCTTCACACTGACAGAGAGGAGGTTTAGGTYGGATATGAGGAAGAAATTGTTCCCTATGAGGGTGGTGAGGCCCTGGCACAGGTTGCCCAGAGGAGCTGTGGCTGSCCCATCCCTGGAAGTGTTCAAGGCCAGGTTGGATGGGCTCTGGTCTGGTGGAAGGTGTCCCYACCCATGGCAGGAGGTTGGAATRAGATRKTTTTTAAGGACCCTTCCAGTCCAGGCCATTCCATGATATTACATATTCTTTTCCTCAGAGGCAGACACCTGGCTGTTCAGAGAGGGCACTGCTGGGGACCGTGGGCAGCTGCAGGCTCTGGGGTAGAGGGCTGCTCAGTTTGTGTTAGCAGGGGCTCTCTTGCAGAAACAAAACAAGGTCAGGACCTTGCAGGCAATTAAGTCTTGTCTGTATTAACTTTTGTAGTTGAACAGGTTTTTCTGCCACTGAATGTAAGGACCAATGAATGTCCCACACCCCCTCCTGTAATATCTAGGATACAGTAAAACCATGGCATAAAAGGTTTGGTTATAACAGCTCATTTGAGTGCTGTGCATGAGGCTGGTGGAGTCAAACTCTCTGTTTCATCTGATCCATTTCCTTTSTATGTTGGATCAAACTGTCCCCTGTGATTAGGCTGCTCTTAATGGAACTGTTTTCCTTGAGCAGAGCTGGAAGTGGGACAGTGTTGGTTGGAGTTTTCAACCATGGATCCAAAGTATGTTTAAAGGGAAACAGTGGGTTAAGGGGTGGGACACAAGCAGAGAAGTAACTTCCGCAAGGTTATTGACAAATTGTGGAATACAACCAAAGACTCCAAGTTCTGGACCAGTGGTCTTTTTTTTTTTTGAAAAATTGATCTGGTTAACTGTTCAATGCATTAATTGTTTAATATTGGTTTATTTCACAATAAACCTGGGGGTAAGCCAGTTGTGACAATGCTGGTTTCCGTGTATCAAAAGTTGTGTTGTTTTATTTTAAGTATGTGTCTAAAGGTGCAGAATGTATGATTTCAAGAAAAAAGTGTGCTGAAGAGAGTTTTACACTTGCTGGCRTTATTGTTATGCTCACCCTTTGGGAGGAAGCTCATTGACACTGGTAAGTATAATTAAAGTTCTTAATTAGTAATAGAGGTGAGGGAGAAAATCCTGCTTCCTTTCCRCAACCTGATAACTGCAGCAATACGAGTCACCACCCAAAGCACTTACCTTGGTAAAACTGAGTAAAAGCTGAGCTGTGTTACCCAAGGAACTTCTTAGAAGGAAATTCAGCATCATCAGGGCAAGGTGTACAGGCCTGAGTGAGAACAGAGAGCACAGAAGGCAAAAGCATCACTCATTGAAGAGAAAATCTGATATGTTGACCCAAAGGCAATAAAATGAGTGTGCCACTGAAYACTATTCTCTCTAAAAACTGCTGTCAAAGAAACTTCTGCTCTTTGATATGTACTGTGTTCAAGAAAACAAGAATTCACAAATTCTTGGAGTTGCACTCAATGATCTTAGAGGTATTTTCCAATTTAAATGATTATATGATTATGCAAAACTATTTCCAAATGAACTGTGAAGAAAATAACTGACAGCATCTCAGACTTTTCTTCATAGCAGAATTATCCCTTATTTCTCCAGGATTGACATAATTGCTTCTGACTAACAATATTCTGWTATTATGGGATGGATCCAGCTTCCAAAGTGGAAATTTGTGAGTGGTATTTGTGTGGAGCCATGGTGCAAGAAGCAATCACAGAAGATAATATACACCATCAGAAGAGACCAGAGAGAAGAACTGATAGGATTTGTAATACAAGAACTGGAAGCCTTGGGGGTGGAATTAAAGCAATAATAAAAATGCCATCTGGAAAAAGAGCTGGGTGTATCAGTAGGAGTCAGAGCAAAGAGTTTTCCTAGTGACGCTTTGCGTGATGATTTGCAGGTGAAAGTGAAACCTTTTATGGGCAGCAATTAAAAACTGTCTGGCCAAGTTTGGGAAATGAGCAGCAAGGGGTCACTGAGTTGGTCAAAAATATATTTGCTCTATTTTTCTACAAAATATAGGAGGAAAGCTTTGGATTGCTCTGTGTTTGAGCCTCAGCAGAGACTTCACTTTTGAAATGACCTTGCAGATCAGTTATTCAGCTGTGGAAACACAGGTAGGAGAAGGCAGAGGGGAGCTTAGAAGGTGACAAAGTAAGATAGAAATTTTTTACCTCTTTGGGGAGAACTTCTCTTGGTGCTTGAAATTTTAGACATTTTCTTTTTAATTTGCCTGGGGAAGAAGTTCATGGTCAGTACTATGCTACTATCTCAGGAGCAGCTTACACATTTAGCTGTAGGAATGAATAGGCTTGTGCTTTCGTTAGGGTCACCTTGATGCCTCACCCAGAGTAAATCTTTGGAGACTTCTTGAAGATACTGCCTTAGGCAGAAGATCAAGGAATTATTTCAAGGAATGCCTACTGAAAAAGGCATAGCTTTTTCTTTCCTTCTGGTAACTTGTAAAACCTTCTGAATAAGGTGTAACTTGTAAAACCTTCTGAATCACTCACTTGATAAATGTATTGTTCCTAGGACAGACTTCAGAGCAGCCAAAAGCTTTCACAGGAGATTATTTGGGCTCTTACAAGCATCTGAAAGTGTAGCATCCTTTCAGAGTGGCAAGATCAAAGTTTTCCAATCTCAACAGGAAAGCTTGGCATTTAGAAATGAGGTGGTACACAAGTGGTTATATTGATTCAGAAATTGTGTCATAGGTTTGAAACTGCTGAAATTAGGGGTGCTGGAAAAGTCATGGCTGATTTGAAAACTGTATGGTTTAGTGACGTGTAAGCAGGATGTGGAACATGGTGCAGGAAGTGTGATGTTGGCAAGACAGATAAATGAGAGAGAGCCCCAACTCAACAGAGTCTTATGGAGGCATCCCTGACGTGTGTGGCTGAAAAGCTGAGGGGTTTTTCTGCCAGAGAATTGGTAGTTACGACTGTCCACTGCCATAGTCRTGATTTATTTCACAAAATCACTTGTGAAGTCAGGCACCAAAGGGCACTGCAAATAGGAGAAATCGGCTGAATGACTTTTGTGGATGTAGAAACAAGAGTAAACCATCTATGGAACAAAGGAGAATTCAGAATTCCAAGTATTTTCCCAGTTCTCTGAGTCTGTAAGCTTTCACGAAAGACACTCTATCTCACTGTGCCCACGGCCTGATGGGTGTGGRTAGAAAGGCTCATTATGGACTTCTTCCCTCAACTTATTTTATAGATTCAGGGAAATTAGGGCACTGTGTCCCACTGCTTTTGAGGAATTTAAAACAGGAGTGGATGAGAATATTAATAATGCTCCAGAAGTTACTTTGTTTCAATCTAAAGCAAATTTCTGTATTRTAAAGAAATTTTAGGTTGATGTGGACTGTGTGGAAGATCAGACACTAGTCTGGAAAASCTTGTTCAAGCCTCTTTGGTAACATGAACATCCCTTGGATGTAATTTTACAGGAGAGTTTTTGAAGTCCAGGGGTTGASTGGTGAGAAATAATGAATAAAGGAGAATTCAGTCCCAATTGTACTTCGTCCCTCCTTTCTCTATGTAGTTGAAATATATGTGTTAAAAATAGCCCACCCTTGTAGTGATAAGTGCATAGACTAAGAAGACCAAGTTCATGTCCAGATCAAGAATAAAGATTTCCAGCAAGCTTAGGTGAAAGAATTTATTCAGTAGTTGCTTTTCATCTGTTATCTCAGTTTAGCAGAGGTCATAGAAGAGCTAGAGGAATTTTGTCCCTTTAGCCTGAAAGGACTGAAAATATCTTGTCAGCTCTTCTTTTCAGTGACTTCAGTCCCCTGAGAATAACAGAGATAATGTGTTTACGGGCTTGCTTGAGTGATGAAATGTCTTCAGGTATCTTCTAATGCTGTCATAGTGGTCTCTACACCTTGGCTGTGGGTATCTGTGTTGGTGGATGATGCTACCTTTTGGAGGAACTTTGGAATTTCTATGTTTCAGTTGGGTTTTAGGTGTTTTTATATGCTGGTAGCTTGAGGGATCAAATCTGAGTACCTGTTTTCCAAGGGTTGTTGAAGGCACTAATTTTTTCTCTTAAAAAATTGGTACAGCTTTTCTCTTGCTGACTTTTGCAGCCAAAAGAAATRTGGATCTGTTTGGTAATGTGGACCTTAAATACCTTCTGTGAGCTCTCAGTCCTTCTCCACATAAAGAGGGACTGAATTATTGTAAATGCAATGAGGTGTAGGTTATTTAGTCTAGTTGAAGAGGAGAGAGAGGAGGATTTTCCTGTGCATTGTGAAGTAAGTTGGTAGCTCTTTTCACATGGTTTTTAGTCCCAGTCTGAAGGCAGTGCAGGCTGAAGTGATGCACTGGGGTTTGTCTTCTCCTGTGTCAGCTGTGGAGGMACTGGAACCCCATTTTGTCTCTGCTACCGAGCTCTGGCGTCCTGAACAAGTGGCAGTGGCACCCTGCAGGAAGCTTTTGGCACCCCTGGCACACTSCCTCTGCCACAGCACTTGCAGCTTGTGTGGTTGGTGGCAGGATGCCAAAGGGAAAATTTGAGCAGTGAAGGGTCCACAAGCTCTAACTGTAGATCACCAGATCTGTTATCACTAAACAGTCAATCTTATGCGGTTTCTGCTTCTTGGGGAGTTTGAAAAATGAAGCAATTCTGAGTCTTGGGATAGCAATGAGTTTTGGTTTCCAATGAGTTCTGGTTTCCTGTTAGCGTGCAGGAAGGGGAAGATGCTTTGATCCTTGCCCAGATTAGGGTTTATCTCAGGAATCTGGTGACTCTAYCACCTAGAGTGGGGGTAGGATCTTTTAGGGCAGACAGTGAATGTGAAGGGACTGAGGATTGCCTKGAAGGGACTGACACATTCAGTAAAATACTACAGATGCAAATAGTGCAAGACCATTTCTGTAAAGACCAAACTCTCCAAGGAKAGGCAATGGACAGGACTTCCACACTGCCCCACCTGGCTAGTGGCTCTCTGTGCCCTGGAGATGAGGGATTTTCTCTTCGGAGTCTGGGGTTCCCACCTTAAACTGGCACCTGGGTGTCCAGATGAAATTCCGTGTGTCTGCATTTCTGACTCATATTTGCCCTGAGGTGGAAGCAGCTGCTTTCAAATGGCTCTTGCCCTGAGGGGATTGCAGGGAATGCTGTGAAGTGTCGCTTGGCTACAGTTTGCTGAGAGGAGGGGAAGTGGGATATTGGTGCCATCCCTTGCAGATGGAGAGCTGGGCACTTGCTGTCAGCTATTTTCTGGGCTCTGTGTTGCCAGAGTATCTCAGCAGAATATCTGATCTGATCTGATGGCCATTGAAAATATGCTCTACAGCTATGACAAGATCTCTACAGAATTAGTTGGCAGGAACTTAGCAGAACTTCGGTGAGTTAAGTGCTGCTTTTTTCTAATTTCAGGATGACAAGTTAGAGACAAGCTTTTCTGTTGTATAAACACGGAGATTTAAACACAAACAAATAGTTATTTTTGGTGCTCCTTTCCTACAAAAAAAGAATTAAACTTGAAAGGTAAAGATAAACAAAAACATGTTCTAAAAYCTTTTCAGATTAAAGGTTAGAAAAAAGAAAGAACAAAGGCTCAAGCTCACTTCCAACTCATAATTGCTGACACAAAGCAGCAGACCAGCCAGATGAACAGCACATTGTGAGGTACAGGAATAATTTGTTGTCCTTTTAAGTTACTAGGATAGTGAGCAGCATATACATGGCAGTGGAATAAATCCTTGTCTCTGCTTCAATTTTTCCAAGAAATATGATAATACTTAGGCTTAGCCAATATCTGTTTCTATCTTAATGTATCACAAGAGAGCAGTTAATTTCTGATGTCTTATTTAGGGCAATGTAGTGATGGAAGAATTTGTATGTGAGTAAACTGTGGTATCAAATTATTGTGCTTTTTGCCTTAGTGAGTAGTTTTTCAAAGCACTGAGGCTGTGGATGTACACCTCCTCTGCAAGCTGTTTTTTATCAGTGGCTTCACATTACTGCTTCCCATCAAAACAGTTTATGTGAGTGTTTCTCAGCCCTCTCTAAGCAATATGAGCTCATATACTTAAACAGTTTAGTAGATGATTTGTGCTAATGGGGTTCACTGTTGTTTAGAGCCCCTCAGGCCCTGAGMGGTTGTAATGTGAAATGAATGGCCCGGATTAATGGTTACTTTTGCCCTTGCCTGCATTGGGGTCAATTTTTAGTTCTTTTATTGAATGTTGTGAGCTATGAGCCTTGTAACTCAAAAGAGGGTCAGGTATGCTGTTTTATTTCCATGTGTCAAATCAGAAAATAGTGGACAGTTCTGCTCTGGAGRGGTACTTGGGGCAAGGCTGGCAGCTGTGATTTCCAGTCAGGGAGGAAGCTTGGGAAGAGCATATCTGTTTTAGCAGGAGGCCAGACCTCCTGCCACTCAGGCTGAAGCGTCTCAATGTCCTCTTAAACGGAAGTGTTAATCAAAATATAGCAGTCTAATTGTTTATGTGAGTGGATGAGATTATCCCAGACAATGTGGTGCTGTTTGACTTGGAGAAGGAACTGTGTAGCCGTATGCAAAGCTGCACCACAGCGATAGACGATTGGCTTTTCGATTAGGTCATAAAATCTGGAGAGGTGATAAAAATKGAGCTGATTTTTGGGTGGGGTGCTGGGCTATCTTTTCACATCAGCTTATAGCTGTGGAGTATTATTTACTGTGCACAAGTGAATAGGGAATAGTAGCTGAGGCAGTGGGCAAGTTTTTAATCTTAATGTRCCAGGCAGCGGGTTAAGTTCTTGCGATAATGTGTCCGAGAGGGTTGTGGAGCGATAAGGAAAAGGTTAGAGTAGTTTTACTGTGCTAAATATTATTGCACAATGTTAGATTAAAACTTTTTAAATGGAGGTTGTTCGTACCAATTAGTTTAACTTGAAAATAGATGTGAGCTGTGGTGTGCCTTTTTTTTGTGTCCAGGTTCCCTTTGCAGGGAGAATGTGCAGTAGCAGTTGCTGCTACAAAGTCACTATGGGAACCAGGGTGCCATGGATATAAACCTCAGGATCTCTGGCTTGCCTGTAATTGCATTTAAGACCTTGCACTAGCACAAAGAGATGGGATACACAAAGCACCCTGAAAGGCAGAACGCCTTCTTCATGGGAAGAGCTGCTAAAATGTATCCCATTTACTTATAACTTTCCATTAAGAACATAAAAAAGAGTGGCCTGAGAGAGCTGGCATCTCTGAAAAGGGAAACAGATGGCTTTCTGTTGTATTTCTCTGTGTGTTCCTGATCGTGCTGGTTGAGAGTTGGTCATGCAGGAGTCAGTAATGGCAGCTATTTACTCCATCACCCATTACATTCTCACCTTGCTCCAGTTCCTCATGGTAGCTGCATGGTCTTCTTCAAACCAGGTCATTCCTTTTTTCCTATCATCCCTTATATTGTTCCTGTCTCCCTCACTTGTGCCTTGGCCTTGTGCCATCCTATCACCAGCCCTTCCCACACYTTGGATTCTGCCCCTTCCCCACCCCCTGTTGCTTGAGGGCATCAAGAACCTCTTGCTGTAGCAGTACAAGCTAAACGCCCCCTGTTGCAGCCAGGGCTCTGCTCTGGGTGCAGAGGAACTGGTCCCAAGGCTGTCCCTCTGCCATGCCTCCTGCCCAGCCTGCCAGGCAGCTGCCTGCCCGGCACTCTGTTGGGTCCTGCCGGTGAGTGGAGAAGGGGAAATGTTATTTTTTCCCATGTATACAATGAAAGGAAGCRCTGTAATAAATGGAGTGAGGTAAAAAGGCTTTCCCGGCACATTACCTTCTAACACTTCTCCATCCTGTTCCTCTGCTCCAGGTCCCGCTCTGCTGTGGGGAGTGGGGCTGAATTCCCCACAGCTGGCTCCTGCCAGCCCCCAAGGGCTCGCTTCCTCAGGCAGGGAAAGCCCTGCTTTGTTCTGTCGAGGGGATGAAGGACATCTCTCCCTCGGAATTGGGCAAAAGAGGGTCTCTTGCACGTTAGTGCACCAGTTAGTGCACTGGAACTGGTGTAGGGAAGTGCTATTTCATTGCTAATATAGTGAAAGTAATAATAAAGTCTCCAGAAATTATGTAAAAGACAAGAGGGGCGGGTGGGAGGGTGGAGAGAGGAAACACTTGGAGATGTCTGCAGTGCTTCCTGTTTGCTTCTGAAAATTATGAGTCAGATTCCCCAGAAACAAAAGAGAGGGGTTTGAGAAATGGTGAGATTTTTWAAAAAAAGTAATCATGTGTGCATCTGTTCTCTGGGTCTTATGTTTTTTGAGCTCGCAGAGCAGGAGGCCATTTTTCCCATTTCTTGAGACAGTGCTGACAGCAAAGAACACACACTCCTTTCGTTTCCAATAAAAGTAAAGTAGTTTTTAAAATCTACTAATGCAGCATCAGGAAGGAGACCAATGGAAAAGATACCAAAGATCACAGAGTTTGGAATAAAATGTGTGATAGCATCACAGCTCTTCTAGAGTCGATTGCTTTGGCTTGAAAACTTTTGCAACAGGGGTTAGGTRTAACCCTGGGGCTAGTTTGCCTTTCCTTTATGAGGTATATACTTTGGCACAGGAGGGAGAAGGTGCGTTGTGTGTGCCTGGATCGTGTTTGAGACCGATCCAGAAGGAGGAACCATGCTCCTTTTTCCCAGGTAAAAAAAAATCTGCATCTTTAAATCCCATGGATTCTGTGGGATTTGTAGCATGAGTGTTGATAAGTGTGTGTGTGTACAGCCGTATTGTACTTAAAAAGGAAAAATGAAGTGGATATCACTGTTCCACTTATCATATCACCAAGTGCAGGCTTTTCTAGAAAACGTGATTTCTTTTTTTCTCTGCCAGTTAATTCCCAGTAAACATATGTAAGTGATAAAAGGCTCCAGTTCTCCTAGTAGAAAGTGATTATTAGCAGGCRTTTTTCCTCCGTTACAGTGTCAGGATAAGCTGTGCGAGGAGACCTGGAAGCATTTCCTTCAGCTGAAAAGAATGCTGCCAAACTGGAGGGCCTGAAGGTAAAAGGCCAAACTCATTTCTTTGCAACAGAACTTGTTGTTAAGACACACCTTGGATGGTGATGTGAGTGACAGCTGACAGCGCAGCCAGAGATTCAGAGCTCCTTGGTGCTCAGCAGAGTCATTCCTGAGAACTCAGGAGGACCAAAAAATCTCTATTAATAAATAAACAGCTGCTCACCTGTGCTCTGGAGTGCTGAGATGCAGCTGCTTGTACCAGCACATTGCCATGAGTGTTTCGTGGAGTGTWTTTTGTCCCTGACACTGTCCCTGGATCCTGTGCAGGGATGGGGGTGGAAGGGTCCTGGAAGCTCCTCCTGGAATGTGYAGCCACCCTGGCTTGGATGCTGAGCTCTGCTGAGCAGATGTGAGGTTTTCTGTGCCTTGGGCATGTGAGATTGGCTGTTGTRAGAGTAGCCCTGCTGTGTTAAAAGCAGAGGAGATGCCAACCTGCCTGATGGTCAGTTTGAGAAAGGTCTGAAGCAGTTTGGAGGTGTGAACCTGTTTATTACATCTTTTTCCTGCTCTGAAATGTTAGTTATGAAAACTTCCCACAAGTAGAGCAGCAGTGGAACAGTCTCCTTTTCCACTTTTAACTTCACACCCATCCACCTGCACAGAAGTAACTATTTTGCCATCCTGTTTGTGACTGCTGTTTTGTGACTCTCCTACTTCCCAGCTCATTCTGCTGTGGSAGAAGCATTCCCAGGCATTTCCTCCACAGGTTTCTGCTTTGTGCTGGTACGTGGGACTCTCTCAAGTGAGTGTGCACAGGTTGAGTGTTAGGTGTGGCAAAGGGCTCCTAGAGCTGCTCCCAGCAACTGGGAAAGCAGCTCTGAGACAGTCTGGAATAGTTCCCAAAATGATCTCTCCCCGTAGGAAACTGGCTCTGCTTAGTTTAAAAACAAGTAAATAGAGGCACTGTGATTTCTCTGCTGGTTTTTGTTTGGAAGGCTTTTTTTTAACTTGCYACGGAAGAAAGAGAAGACCATAAAGAATATGCAAAAATACCTGGCCCAGCTGCAACAATTTGTAAATATTTATTGTTGCAAAATGAAAATAGAAACAATACAATCTGTTGTTGAGAGAATTGGAACACGTGTTGATGTGAAGGTGTCTCCTGTGCCCAATTCTCATGGCCACCAGTGAGAGCTGGACACATCAAAGGGTGAACAGACCTTGTTCAGGGAATTCCTGCRAGCCCAAGTCATTGTCCCTGGGGGCAGAAGTAAATGCTGAAACCAGCAGCAGGATTTTGGGAGCTAGATTGCGTGCTGGTTGTGGTTATGCTGTTCAACTTGAGAGCTGTCCTCTRTTATCTGAAGGCAGAACCTGGCAGAGCTGTAATTCCAGAGCGCCRCCTCGACAAGGGKATGGTCAGGAAAGGTTCATGTTCCYGGTGTGGGGCCCAGGTTTGCACCTGGTGCCAGGATATTGCACACCACRTGGAAAGGGGCTGTGGCTGGTGGGAGCTCAGGATGTGCTGTATGAGTGTGCTTGACCTTGCAATTTCTGGGGATGCTGAAGGAAGGTGAGCTAAAGGAAGGATATGGAAACACTGGACAGGTGCTGAGTTGCTGCAGAAAAGGGCTGTTGGACTAATTTCAGTGGAATTACACTTGTTCACACTATCTTAGGACTTGTCCCCAATTGCTGGCCTCTGAAATGAGATGAGCCCTTTCTTCATTTGGTATCCTGACATATAACAGAGTTTGTAACATGGAGGGTTTTGTTATCTGTATTATCTAAAAAGTTAGTTTTTAGTTTTTTTGTGTTTTTATTTTTTTTTAACTTAAGCAAAAATTAGGCATGTAAAATGTGCCTCTCCTGTGTGGAATAAACCCTGCAGRATGTGTAAAATGTCAGCATTTTGCTTGAGCAATGTTTTCCATGCGCATTTTTACATAGCGTGACATGGGTTGGTCTATCGGATTATCACTGTTTGCGTTACAAAATGGAGMAAGAACTTGGTTTGTTTTCCAGGATTTACGTTCCAACTTGTGTTTGCAGGATTGATAATTTGTTCATACGTAACTGTGCATATGTATGTATTTTTGTACACATGTGTTTGACTACATCTGTGTTTCTGTTCCAGATGCTGAGGTTCATGGGCCTTGCAGTAGCRTTTGAAGCTGCTTTGTCTGCTTAAACAACAATATTTTTACATTGTGCTRTTTCAGCAAAGCTTCCTAATTTTCTTCTTTTGCTTATGCTTCTTTTCTACAGTAAGTGTTGCCATTTTGATGAGTAGGTGTGAGTGCCTTCATTAAGGGGATGAAGTCACTTTTTGATTACTGGACAGATATTGACATTTCTCAACAGTATTTTTCTGGGTAAATCTTCCCATTTTCATTAAATGCTGTTAGCAGTGCAAGATACAGCCTTTCAGAATTGTTTTATGAGCACATAGTTTTTCAAAGCAGTCCTTTCAAATGGCCATTCACAAATGTGTGCAAAACTGAGGAAAAAAAGCACAAATCTTCTGATGTAAACTGAATGTAGAATTTCTTCTGGTTGTGATTATTTTATTTATGCTGCTGGCTTAGCTTTGCTGTCTCTGGCTGAATAGGTAATTCTGCAATGAGTTCTGCCTGACTTTGGGAGCAGCAATGTATTACTAGGACCTCTTTTCTGAAGTCACTGTGTACCATGGAAATTAAAACCATTCAGTCTGATAGGGGCTGATTAGCGAGTCCATAATTCATATAAAGATGCAGATTTGCATCTGAAAAATCTCATGTTTAGTGAAGCGGTCCCAGTGTCAATGTTTCTAATGTATGTTAGGTTGATAGACCTAATAATTCTACTTTATCTGTGCTTTTTACATTGAAAGAGCTGAGTTGCAGACCAATTATGGGTGATTGTATAGAGTGAGCAAGCAGAGTTAAAGTCATGTATTTAATATTGATTTTCTGATTTACTTCTAAATAAGTGTTGTGTTTCCTTTGGGCCAAATCCTGGACTTGTCACAGGGTTTGCATTCCATGTGTAGCTAGCTGGAGTAAGGATTAAGTGAAAATGCTGCAGAGGTTAGATTGTAATTAAAAACTTTGATGAAGGACCCCACCGTGTAAGGTGCTGACACTACTTCTAGAAACTTCATCCCCCCGTGTTCTTTGGGGAAGGTGGAATGGTGGAGGCACAATCCTGACCTCAAAGACATCAGTGGAAATTTTATCACTAAGTTCAAAGAGAACCAAGATTTCACCTAAAAAGAAAATGTTAGTAATGCAAAAATTGTCCATTTTTCCAGTTGATGTGCATTGTTAGCAGGTCTTCAGAAAGCTTTCCTAACACTCACTTTATCATTTCCATTTTTTAGCTTTAASAGAGTGTCTTAATACAAATTTAATCCAAAAGAGGATGGAAATGTTTTCCAATAAATGCCTTTAGGCTGTCGCAACATCCTTGTATGATAGACTCTTGCTTTTCGTATTAAAAAAAAAAAATGGAAAAGAAACAAAGGAAGAAATCAACCATTTCCTTGGGTTTATGGGAATGTAATTTGTTTATCAAAGGCATTGAGACTGACTGAAGCCAAAACCTGCCTRGGAGCAGAGCACCAGTGTTGTCGAAAGTGCAGCAGGACTTTGTGTGCCTGGGGAGTGAGCTGGGTGGGATAGGCTGATTCCATTGGAATCACAGAGTATCCTGAGCTGGAAGGGATCCACAAGGACCTTTGAGTYCAACTCCTGGCCCTGCACAACTCAGCCCTAAGAATCACTCTGTGCCTGGAACTGTTGTCCAAACACTCCTTAAGATCTGGCAGCCTTGGGGCTGTGACCAYTTCCCAATACCCTTTTGAAAGSAGACAATAGGTGTGCTTGGCACCACTGAAAATGACAATGTTGTATTGATGTGAGGATCTTGAAACAGTGTGCAAGTGTTCATTTACTTGGCAAAAAAGAATATGTCCAGGCTATGCTCAGTACCATTTTCTTGGCGCATTAATGGCTTACCTATTATGCAAGCCAAGAAAATTGCAAAACTGAGACTAAAATCTAAGAATCATRTTTTCCCCTTTCCTCTGTAATCTCCAAGTAACATTTTATTCCTTTGTAATAATTTRTTTTAACGCTGTTCTTATAATTTAATTGAAATTGCACAATGTTTTAAATGTAAATATAACTATAAAAAGGGATAAACAAGTTCTACTGAACAGAAGCTTTTGCCAGCTAAAAGCATGACTGGATATAACACAATACAACAATACAACAMAATGTCATTCAGGATTTATAGCTGGATTACTTAATTGAGCAGGAAAACTTCTGCTTCTGTGTTCCACTCCCCCACTCCAACTCCCCTCCCTCYGCAACATGCAAGCCTGCAGGTATCCTTTAAAGAATATATGAGTGCGCTATCAGATAAGGGAAAAACTTTGGGGGCTAATTATTTGTGCTGTTGTTAGTGCAAACGTGGAGCTGCCTGCTTGCACGGTGGTGTTTTTGTTTCCCAGTGTGTGCTTGGGATTGTGMTTTCTGCCCTTCTGTCTCCACACCATTTGATCATACAATTCAAAGCGACCCACATAAGCATTTTTTGGGATGGTGGGAATGGCTGAGTGTTCCTGCYCTGTGTAGCTGAGATGAAATGCACCCGCATCCTTGTTTCATGCTGAAGATGGTGTACGGTGAATTTTGTCTGCTGTTTTAGGCACCTTGGGAAGGTTGGAATCTTTTAGATGCAGAGAAGTGAGCTTTCCCAGAGTAAGGGTATTTGTTTAATAGCTCTTTTCAACCTGTGTTATGCTTTGTGTTTGYGGAAGATAAAATTTGTTCAGCAAGGAAAGGATAAAGTTCTTAAAGTTTGAGGCAGGCAGGAGCCAGACTTTCTTGTCTCTCTGCTGCTGCACCTCATTGCCATGAAGTACTGTTCTTTAAATACTGTGTTCTACAATTCTCCCATTTGTCAAAAGGGATTTTTAACATGGAGTCTTCCTAAATGGTACAGGGATTCAATAGCCCTGCTATAAATCCAAGGAGGAGCCTTTTTATTTTCTGTGAGAGCTGGGATTAATGCAAGTGACCCTAAAAGATTACAGGTGTGAAATGTTGTTGCTGAAAAATTTGGCTTTGGAATGAGACAGGAAAAATTACACATTTCATGTGGAATAGCTAAATCACAGAGCTGTAAATAATTTGAAACAGGACTGGTATTCAGAAAGGAGTATGAACTCACATTTTGGGAAGGGTGAGGTAGGATGACTGTAGATTTTTGGCAGGAGACCACTTGAAGAACACAAGAAGTGGGCTGACCTAGATGCCTGATAAGAGGCTCGGTGAAATGAAAAGTGGGTGGACTTGGAGAAGAACTGGGTGGACCTGATTGTTTTGGCACTTAGGTATTTGATGTTTGATTTCYAGGGCAGCAAAATTTTAATCACCTATTGTTCGTTATTGGTTGGCTCCTTAGTGGCATGACTTGCATCTCTCTCCCCCAGTGGTTGCTGGGATGTGTGGAGCTCGGGAGAGGCTTTGTGCTGCAGTTAGGGAGGAAAGAAGTSTCCTGGGTTGCAGATGCTCTGGAGGAATGTTTCTGTGGAGGACGTTGTGTGGAGGGACATCTGAGGAGCGAAGAGAGGGAGGCTTTGGGGGCTGCTYCTTTGTTCACAAGGGGATGTCGAGGTTACGTGGTTTTGGGATGTAAGCTCAGCATGATTTGTGAACTGATATTAAACAAAGATATTGCTGGGCTCTGTGGCATTTACAATGCCCAACTCCTCTTGCTGACCCCTGTCATCAACACTGCCACTCTTCCTGCTGCTGCCAGGACTTGTGCTGCTCAAAAAGTCGGTGCAATGATGGTACTCATTAAGAGAGTAAAAACTGAGCAACTTGAATATCTTCAATTGAAGACATTGCCTCTAGCTGAGTTTATTCAGAGTTTATTCAGCTTTTTGAAGAGTAAAATACTCTGAACGTGTGTAAATAGTCATCCCCATGCATAATAGACATCAGTAGCTGGGTCTTGTATTTTTAAACAAGTTACACACACACCCACACACACACCCACACATGCAGTTACCTGTATGGGAGATTCTGTGTGCCTGTGTGTTTGTTGAGGTATTGTTTTACTTAATAATATTGGCTATGATTATTGGCTGGAAATCTCTGATGCTAGGAAGAGACAAAATACATTTCAAGATGTTATTTTTTAAACTCAAGGCACAAAGCTGAGATAAATGATATTATGTGTCTGCTTTCTTTGACAGTCTAAAAAGCATCTTACGTTATGAAAGACCTAAAATTCATGAAACCCACCATAATTCCTTTCCTATTGCCTTTTTACATTGTTTTTTTTGTTTTTTTCAGAATGCAACTGTATCACAGTAGTAAATCTAAAACAACTCATCGCTGGGAACAGTCCTTAGCTGTACCACTATTCCTCGACTCTTGCACTACAACTGCCAATTCCTAGAAACCTTTGGTGTATTTACCTTTAGCCTGTGTTAGGTAAYCAGGGGAGCTCGCAGGACACAAAGACTTATCCTGTGTGTATGATTCGTATCTCTGAACCCAGACACCATTTCTGCCAACATACCTTCTTTATCAGCTRCACTGCTGCTGCTCAGTCCTGCTCCTCCCATCCCTTTGCACTTCCTCCCATTTCACCAGAGAAGGGACAGCTTTACCTGAACAAGATAGGGGGAAATGAAATGAGAGGAAGGTGCAGAACTCTACAGGTTCATGCTTTGACCACTTCACATGATATGGTGCAGTATTCTGGCTGATGCCCAGGAAGTTCTGCCTGGACATGAGGCAGAACTTCTGTCCTGTGCAGTGACTGAGCAGGGAGGGTGTGCAGTCTCYTCACTGGGGATAATCCAGAAATGCCTGGACAAAGTCTGTGCTGTGTGCTCTGGGATGGCCCAGCTGGAGCAGAGAGGTGGCGTCAGATGCTCTACTGTGGTCCCTTCCAGCCTGACCCATCCTGGGATTCTCTGATGATAGTGGGGAATTGAAAGCTGTCTTTACATTTTGCCCCCACCTCTGTGGAGAAGCACACCTCAACTCCTGGACACTGCTCTAGGTAGTTCCAACCCTTGTTTCGTGAGTCTTTGTACACTGTAGCTGTGTAAACTTCTGCRCACTGGAGGCCTTAATGGCTTAAACACATGCTGGTCTGTGAGGTTGGCTGCCTGTGGCACTGTGATGAGGAACTGCCCTTGCTTGCCCTGCAGCAAGTGGAAAAACTTCCACTGGCTTCAGTGGGAGAATCTGTGACAAGCAATCCCATGAGCATTGTTACTTTCAGCCCCTAATTCTGCAATTACTGAATACAAAGGGCCATGCGTAAAGCCCAGGGCTGTAATTACTGTTTTGGCTTYCCTGATGATTTATCTTAGGCACCACCAATGAACTGTGCAGCTTAATTACAGCAGTTACTTGGAGGGATTGTGCAAATTCCAGGTATTTATTGTGTTCAGGGAAGAACTTGCCCAGCTAAATCAGATCATACATGTGCAGGGATCTCCTTTGTCATTYATATGCTGTRTATGGAAAACTGAAATGCAATTGTRTTGTATGTGCCAGGTGCTGAATGACAGCAGAGAGCACAAAGCACTATTGTCTGCAGTCCAGCTTAATTCCAGAGGAATTAAACCCCTTGAAGYTYATCAAAGCTTCTCTGATAGTACTATGGTTAAGTGACTTGAATATTGGCATCATAATTTGGATCAGTGTTTACTGATTGCAAATTTTGTGGTATAATGCAATAAATATAATAAAACAAATTCTGTGTTTATCAGAAAAGCCTGGTCTGRTGCACTTTGGCTTTCTATTCAAACCTACAAGCAAGTGGTCTTAAAACCTGCTGTGCTGAGGTCTGACAGTCACTGCAGGTGCCCAGGATCTTTTACAGCCAAACCTGTTATTTGGTTTCACACATCTCAAATGGATTTGTTTGCAGGTTACAAAGGTCTTGAATTGCTGGTTGTTTAACACAGGTGTYGGTTACAAACCAGCAGCTTTTGCTTTTGGCTCGGTATAAAAGTGGGATTTGAATATTCTGAATTGTGTATCAGAGGAAGTGGTCAGTGTTTGAAGAGACTCTTCTGTTCACATCCACAGAGCAGGCTGAAGTYTTGCATCATGTGCAATGTGCAGCTCAGCTCTCCCTACAGCTCCGTAACAAGCACCTCCAGAGTAAACAAGGAGCTGTTAAACTCTCTGAAGGTCATGCAGCTGGAATACAGGATGAATGACATTATGTGGAAATTCTGGGGATTAARTTGTTGGAGGACTGTTAAATAGACAAAACAATACTTTCCTTAGATTTTTGTCATGTGTTACAAGAAACAAAGGTGTGAGAAGCTGAGGCGCTGAGCAARGGCTCAGGAGATGATGTTCCTGCTCTGTCATGCCACTGCCCTGCCACATGTCCATTAACTGTTGTGTGCTCTCATTTTGTGTCCATAGGACTGGAGCAGCCCCAATTCCTTTCTCCTTTGTCTTGTCTGATGTCTTTGGTTCCTGTTGTCTACAGAAGTCATTTATGGTCCTTGTCTTTGTGCTTTTAGAGAATGCTTAAATGCAGGTGATTGGTATTGATTGTTTAATGTCTGTTCTCTGCAAGGCCGGTGTGTTTGAGCACTGCAGCTGGCTGCCTCAGAGAGTGTGCAGTGTCTCATTTGCTGTCCTCAGCACCAACACCTTGTTTTCTGTATGGCTTTTTTCATGTATGTGCCATGGTGAAAGTTTTGTTATACCCACAGCTGTRCAAGTTGTCASCAAGGATTACGGGRGACTCCTTGTGAATTATGGTTGGCTTTTCAGTATGTCTCCAKCCTGACAGTCCTTAAGGTCAAACCTTATGGGTTCCTCCTTAAAARACATTTGAGGGATTTTGTTGAGAGTGAGAAGTACTCCTTGGCATTAAAATCTGTTGGCAAAACTTCTGTTAAGGTAATCCTTTCCTGTCAGCTCTCTGTGACTCCAGGTTTTAGGTGCTGTTTATAGGAAGCTTTGGCCTATTAGAGTGTGGACAAGGTGTAGCAAGACTGTAAGACTTCCTGAGTCCTGCTTTCCAAACCACACTTTCTTTTTGCTAAGCCTGGCCTAACCTACAAAGTGAGAAAACACAACTCCATAAGGTCCTCAGCTCACTCCTGAAGCTGTTTYCTTCAATTCCCCTTCCTCACTGACACCTCACTTTTGCCTCCAAGTATGTTCTGAGATTGGAGCTGCTGACTTCYGTAATTCTCTGTTGTTTTTGCCTCTGGGAGCTGCAGCCACCGTGGGCATTTTGTCAGCAGTCAGCTTGCTAGAGGTAGAAAATTCATGGGTGTGCTGGGGGATCGGTCTCACTGCACTCGCTAGAGGCAAAGCCTTCACCAACTTGAGTGAAAGCTCAATGCATTTGTTGTGTAACTTGGCTGAAGCCAAATTGTGTTTTTTCTGGCAGTTTCCAACAGAAATGCTGCTAAGACTGTTGCTGTGAAGTGGCAGGGCAGTAGTGTGTCCCTAAACATGATTTTCCTGAATAATTSTTTGAAATGGGCAAATTATTTACAGGATGCTTCCTGAAAGGAAGCTGAAATTATGTTTAGCAAGTTCTGAGATAAGTTTAACAATTCATACTTTTAAATTTTATTGTTTATTTAACTTCTAAAATATTGCAAGAAWTATATTAGATTTGTCGTCTAGATTTTCTGCTGTGGATTAAAGAAATGCTTATTCATTTTAGTGCAGGAAAATGTGKTCCTGGGAGTTTTGATCAGAGCTGAACCCTAATTCCACATGCTTCCTCAGAGGAAAAAGATTGGAAATGGTGAAGAAGAAAACCTGGTAGCTGCAGAAAATCACACTGTTTCTGATTGAGGGTTAATGGGTTTTATGAAAGAAAACACAAATTTTACATGTAATATCAATGTATGCGTTGTAGCAAAAGGGATTTTAACCAGGTTTCAAAGAAGTGGGCTCTGAAACACAGGGCCATAATTTAGTGCAGAAGAGAGGAAGGAAAATGTAGACTTTTCTTGGTTATGCTTAGTAACTGAATAACAGATGTATTCTAAGGTATTTTTTGTATTATGTTGGAGAAATGTGGAAGCTTCTGTATCTATGGTGTGGCAGGTATGTGTCTACATTTATAAAACAATGCCATGTTTTAGTGAGTGTGATAACTTTTGTTTTTCTAGGTTAGTGGATGACCGGTGTGTGGTCCAGCCAGATGCAGGTGACCTTGCTAATCCTCCAAAGAAGTTCAGAGGTGAGTAAATGGTGATCATTTCTCTTTAATGACCAACTGATGCAGTTGTAACTCCTTGGGCACTTTTGTCRTGTAACTTCCCACATGGTTTGTGGACACAGGGACGAAGTTTCAGACTGGAGCATGAATGATGGATTTTGAGAATTAAATAGTTAATTTACAAAGGCATGATAGGTGGAAAATGTGGGGAAAGTATTTTCTTATAGTCTAAGAGTTGGTTGCTGTGTTCTTTACACTGAAGACTGATCCCCTGCTGTGTGACAAACTCTTTGCTCCAGCCCTGCTCTTACTGTAAATGGGAAACAAACTTGAAGTCCAAAGCTACTTGARCTGATGGATTGTTTATTTTTTTTTCAAGATAAGATAGCATTTTAAGGACTAGCCCCAAATAATTTGTCAGCTTTTTGTTTTGCTTTTGCTTAAAACTGTATCTAATTTTTTTCAACTTGACCTTGTTGAGGTGGATAATTCTGCTGTTTTGCTTATTGGAAAAAAATAGGAGTGCACTGACAACATGTAATTTTTGCTTCTTGAATGCTAAAAGAAATATTCTGCTCTGTGCGAGAGCAGAGCCTTACTAGCCTGATTCAGGCCTCTTTTGGCTTAAAAGGGTTTGGATTCACACTGGTTCTGAAATAAAGAGTTATGACTTGCCAGATTTAGAGCAASGGTAATGCTCTAAGTGTTTCATGGCTGTTTGTATCTRCTTYCAATGATCTTTAAGGACCYTTCCAACCCAAACCAYTMTATGATCTTGAGGGGTTGCACCAAYGTGATTAACCTTAGTGTTTCATTTCCAATGTTTATTTTTATGCTATTATTGCACAAAATAAAGCATTTAAACACTGGGAGAGTGAAGTTCTGCTTTCCCAGAGAATTCAAGCCTTTTTTCCATTATATATTCAGGAAACATCAGCAGTTGGTTCCAGTTCCAGCTGTGAGCATTCAGCACACTGGCAGATACTGAAACTGAGAAAGTGAGGATGCAGACTTAGAAACCAACAGTAATAAATTTCAGTCATGTGTGATCAAATGACTTTAAAGCAGAGCTGGAGGTAGCATAGTGTGGCTTTCAGGCTACTTAACTGGGATTTCACCTTCTCACTGCCTGCAAGTACATGTGTAATTCACAGTTTCCAGTCTGCACAAAATTTCAAGTGAGGATTCTTTGGACAATATTTCTGTCCCTGGACTAGCCTGATAGTTCCTAAAGTGTTCCTAAAGTTGGGCATGTCCAAGTTTCTAGATGAAAGCAAGGTTGCTGGGAAAGATTTGTGATAGGAAAATTGCAGAATACACCCAAATGACACCCAAATTAAGGATCTGAACATAGCTTWAAAAGGCAGCCATCATTTTTTCAGTGTCTAGTGTTTGAGGGCTTGATTTTATAACTTCAGTACAGTGGAAAACTTTTATTGCAGCTCTGTGTTGTTCGTTTCTAGCTTCAAAAGGCAAAGAAAGAAAAAGCTGGTAATGTTCTGTGTTGATTTTTTTTTAACAGTGATTGCAGCAGCATCAAGCAGGTTTGGGCATTTTGATGCAGGGTGGAAGCTGTCTGAACTCCCAACACTAATGGCTTGCCATTAGTGATAGCAGCACATGTGGAGCAGATGTCGGAAGGGGATGGGACACTGACAAATGTACAGCTGTTTCCTGCTGCTGGGGAAAGCAAAGGCTGTAGTCTTGAATTACATCCCAGCTTCTGTAGGGGACTGGTTTCTGTTAGTTGTGGACAGTTTTGGCTCTGTCCCCTGTTGTAACCTCTGTCTGTTGCTTGCATAACACATCCCTTTATCTCCAGCTGGCTTTGCTCCCTCTTCTCCACAGCATCTAACCTTTCCTTTCCTCAAACTCAGATCCTCCTCTTTATGGGGATTCCCWCTTGTCCCTCTCCCTCCCTGCCCCAAAACCTTTTAGTAGCTACTTCCCTCCTCTTCCCTGCTGCCTCTTAGCTCCCTTTGCAGCCTTTCTTCTTGTCACTCCTTAGCTCCTTCTACTTTACAGTGCACCCAGAACTGACTTGATTTTGGTACTGCTGGCATTGTGGCAGCATGCAAATTTGGCTGAGCTGCAGCACAGAATGACTTGGATTGGAAGGGACCTTAAAGATCATCTCATTCCATTCCCCCTGCCGTGGGCAGGGACACCTYCCACTATTCCAGGTTGCTCAGAGCCCCATCCAACCTGACACTTCCAGGGATTCAGTGGCAGCCACAGCTTCTCTGGGCAACCTGTGCCAGGGCTTTACCATCCTCAAAGGGAAGAATTTCTTCCTAACATCCATTCTCAATCTATCCCCTTTCAGTTTAAAGCCATTCCCCCTTCTCCTGTCACTCCAYGCCCTTCTAAAAAGTCCTTCTCCAGCTTTCTTGTAGGCCCCCTTTAGGTACTGAAAGGTGCTATAAAGGTCTCTAACACCTGTAGGAGAAACTAAATTACTGAGAAACTGGKTTTTGTCACATTAATTGATGCAACCCAGTATTCTATAATATCATTGTTAGGGGCTGCATCTAATATAATTTTCCGGCTGCTTCAGGTATCCTTAATCAAGGTGTGTTTAAGGTGGATGGCTGCAGGAAAGATAAAGCCATCATTTGGATGTTTACTCCTTCATCCTACAAGTCAAATTTTGAGTGTGAGAATAGAAGGAGCTCTGTTGAGAGCTCAGCAGAAACTTGCTGTCTAATTGAGATTTAGTGCCTTGTACATGGAGGTGTCTCTAGCATGACAGCAACCAAAAGCACAACTCTGCCATGCTTTCTTAAATTTCTCAGCTCTGCTCAGAACCCTGAGGCAAAAGAGTTGCTAAATGTTGTCCCTACAATCAGGAAATCTAAGCTAAATCCATATTTTTCTCCCCAAGAATCTTCTGGGAAACAGCTTTCAATTAAAGCAGCAAAGTTAATAAACCAAACAAAAACTGCTTTAAGTAGGTTCCTGACATGAAAGGAAGACTTAGGCATGAATGATTAATTGAATGATTAGACATAAGCAACTGAAAATAGCATTTAAGAGCAGGATGACTAGGGCCTCTTCAGTAATAAGAATTGCTGTCTGTATGGTTTACAATGTTTTTATCACTGATAGCTGAACTGGCGGTGATTTGAGGTTGGAGCATGACCTGGGAGTCAAAGAAGTATGAGAAAAACATGTTTCTAACAAGATGTTTAGATTTCAAGGACTGACTCYGAAAATTAATATCAGAGAGGACTGTGTTTTCTCTTTTTTGGTAATATTTTATCAACCCTTTCCCCAGTGGGAGGGACAAAAAGATTRTGTTTTTGAACTGCTTGTATCTCTCCTACAGGGTTCACTCAGAGATCAAATTAAGGTGCTGAGCTCTTGGCCTGAACTGAAAGCCTATGTAAAGAGGTGTCTCAAAATAGCAGTTTCGTTTTTGTTATGTGTTTACTTTCTTTTTTTTTTTTTTTTTTTTTTTTTTGAGTGGGTGGTTGCTATTCTGGTTGTTTCAGAACATCCTACAGCACAGTGTGTTGTTAAGCTAAGGAAAGCCGTGGTTCCTCCTCATTTTGTGTCCATCTGAAGAGGCTGTGCTCCCCATTTCTCCCCCGGTCACACTGGGATGAGCCTGGAGTGGCTCTGTGTTCATCAGGGTGCACATCCAGATTTGCATAGTGCAAAGGATGGCGGAATTTGATCCCGCATGTATTTCCTGGAGCCTGGTGAAAAAAAGAAACAACCCACTGCACACTTACTGTTTGGCAGTTGAATTGAAAGGACTGATCGATCCAGGTGCTTCTYGTCTTAATTCCAGCTGAAGCTGGTGAGCTCCAAGGCACTGAATGTCACGATGGAAATGCTTTGTGGGCTGCAGGGCTGGGTTCGCAGAGATTGGGAACAACAGTGTGCCAGGAATCGTGTACCTCTGAAGAGAAGCCACATCATGAGCCCCAGAACTGCAARTTTCCTTAGTCTGGGGCCCTAAAGACATTTCAGCTTGATGCTCCCATCTGCAATGGGAAACACTTTCAGTTTCCAGGGTTTAAAATAGGACAGACAGGACCTGCTTATTGGTCAGATTTAGCAACTCTGGGAAAGGTGTACAAACCTCTGTCTCTTTTTAAATGTAAAATGACCTAACTTTTTAAACTGGTCTCAACTTCCTTACATTTTGTATTCCTTTCTTTTCTTGAGGCTTCTGCAGTGAAAGTGATGCTTGGGTTCCTAAATATCATCCCTTTGCCTTTCAGTTTTTAGTCTGATCTAAGGTTTTTCTGACAATTGTTCTTTTGTCTTCTCTCCCTTCCATTATATTCTTCCTTTCTTCCTCCCATCCTTTCCTCTTCCATCTGCCATTTTTCTTTTTACTTGCCCTTTTCATAGTTTTGGTTTGTCTTTTTATTTTCTCCTTCTCTCAGTTCCATAATTGCTTTAATTCACTTAGCTCTTTTTTACCTTTTTTTTTTTTTCTAGTTTTTTGTTTCTAAAACAAGTAGATTTGTACACACTGTGATTTAATAGCCCCGTTACTTCCACTTTCCCATTTCTCTGGTTTTAGTAAAGCCATGTGATAATTTCTCTAGTTCTGCAAACCAAAGAAATCTTCCATGACGGGCAAGAGTTGAATTTCTAACACTAACAAAAAAACCCCAAGAGAAGGCAGGGAGAGAAAGCATCTGACAAATACTGTTCCAACCCATCTTTATCTAATATTCAAGAAATATTTAAAGGGCATAATAGGAGTTATTTTCCTTTTCAGACTTCCTAAGTGTAGGTGCTATTTGCTTACCTTTGACATTGCCTCCTTAATTAGTGTCCTCAGGAAGAGAAGCATTTATGTAAAACTGCACAGAGTAATAAATTGGGAATTAGGACTATCTGAGAATGTCTGGAGAAGTCAGAAGAGACGTTCTGTCTCATGAGTGGGTTGCTAGACTGACCTCCAGGAGGGATGAGCTTTTTGATCTACTRTGTGTGCTGGAAAGTTGCTTTATAATCTTATGCCTCAATTTCTCTTTTTTTTTCCTGTTTATTTGAACTGTAGTATCTCTAGGGCAGCTACTGTTCCACCCCCTTGCAATGTTTAGGATCATGAGGCTTAAATTTGCACAATGTTGTTGCTCTAATTACATAAATGAAAAAAAAACTGAAAAAATGATGAGATGACCTGGTTTTAATGTATCTAGAATCCTGGAAAATAAAATYGGAGAAAGCTTGTCTGGGAACAAATAATACATTTTTTTTTAGTCTGTGAATTGAGGAAAATACAATTGAAGCAACACTGATTTGAAAAAAGTCTTCTGCAGTGTGGTAGCACTCTGTGCTCTCAGACTCTGCAGGAGGATGGGAAGCGCTGTGTTTACTCAAAGTTGCAGGATGTGTRGGGAGTAAACTGAGAAATGAAATCTGGTCCTATAAAAAGAAGGTATTGTTACTTCAGAGAAATAAATGTTTCATGAAGCCTTCTGAGAAGGCATGTTAATTATAGATTGTAACAGAAAATAATCACAGACGTTTTGTCTAATGAGCTGAAATCCTGATACTTCAAGTAACTACCCCATAACATACAATATGATATAATGGTACACWGCACTTTGGTGGTTTTGGGATTTTTTTTCACCTTCCTGGTTTCCAGGATATTGTACAAATTACCTGGGAGTTGTAGTCTAGGTCATGTAATATAATTCCCATTATCAGTGTGAAATGAAAGCAAACACCTTTGCAAAGTGGCTGGGTTTGCTTTGATAAGGATTTGTAGGACTTTCTTCTAGAAACAGCAGCTCAGGTTTGCAATGAGGGAGCACAACACTTTGGGTCAGTGCCAAGAAAAGTTCTGCTATTGTGGGTCATTTTGTATGGACAAGCTTTGCTGTTGTGTTTAGAGGATGGGTCAGTTCTCAGACAGTGCTCGGCTGTCTGTGCCAGTGAAATATGGGGGGTCATAGTTTGGGACAGAGCTTCYTTTGACATCCATGCAACCCACGCTAGGGAAGGGTTTCACCCTACAATAGCCAGGCAATCCTGTGTGTCCTTACTGCTCTCACGGCAGAGCTCTTCCTTCTTCATGCCTGTTAAWGCACAGCGTGTGAAAGGACAATTCACCAATATTGATCACCTGAAATGTCTGTCAAATCTTGCTTTTAGAGCAGCTGATGATTGTGACCCTGCAAGATGGGTATTGTTTATCATTCTAAAAGTAGCTGGCTTCAGATGAATCACGAGCATCTATTTCCAGTTTATAGGACTCCCACTGGACAAAAAAAACTCCACAAACTTCACAAAATTCAGATCACTGCCAATTACCATTAACTTTCAGTTATTGATTATGGTGTTGGGAAATAAAGACGAATAATTGAACAAGCATTTAGGGAAATATCCCTTRGCTTTGTTCCAGACATGTCTCTCCTGCCTTCTGATCTTCAGCCTCCTCACTCCACACAGGGAGGTGGTCAGGATGGGATGAGGGTTGGTGTGTTGAGATCCTCTTTCCTTTGCTGCTCCTCATTCCTTACTCAGCATCTCTGTGTTGGCTGCAGCCTCACCTCCTCCTCCTCCGCCTCCTCCTCCTTCTCTTCTCTCATTTGCACAGCCATCCTGCTCAGGTGCCTCCTCTCTCCTCCCCTGCTTTTCTCTTGGTCTGTTGGATGGTGGTGATGTTCAGCTTGTGTCACTAAGATAAAAAAGAAACCCTAACAGTAAAAACAACTTAGTGAGGACACACAGAGACCCAAACTCTGTGAACCTGCTTGGTGGCTGGCAGCTGAAGGCCCCTGCCACCCTTTGTTTCAGCAGTGCCAGAAGGGGCTGGGCAACCCAGGTGTGTGGCACACAGACAGCAGGACTGTTTTTCCAAGGTTTCACATGCCTTCAAAGTGCATCTGTAATGTTGGGGTGCTCATAAAGCGGCAGGCAGCTTTGTGTATGGCAGGATCACAGCCTGGGGCTCTTACAGAGGTTGCACAGAGTGGGAACATAKGAGGCTTGAAAAGGTTTAGGTTCAACTCCAGTGTCGTGCTGCCCTGTTTATGGTACCATTGCCACCAAGCTTCTTAGTGGCTATGTTTTAACACTGATATCTGTACATTTCTGGCAGAAACCCCCAACTAAAGCAGGCTTACAAATGCAGGAAATGCCTTTCAACATTTCTTAGGAGTATTTCKTTCAATCTTTTCCCAGACTGCCTTTTCAAGGTGTGTCCTATGAACAGATATTCAGCTCAGAAGCAGTACTGGAAAGCCAAGCAAGCCAAACAAGGAAACCATACCGAAGCTGCACTGCTGAAGAAACTTCAAGTAAGAGRCATCTATATTTGTAATCTTATCTCAATCTGCAGGCTGTAAAATTACAATAGCACCAGAAAGAATAATAACAAGTGCCTTGGGAACCACTGTGATGGGTATTATTATACCACCATAGCAACTCTATATTCTCCATAGCTCTCTTACCTCATGACTRGCATTTAAAGCCCCTGGCCTGGTGYTTATCTCACTTTGGGCTGGGGGTTTTGCCTTKGCTGTAAGCAARGTAGTACTTTCAGAAGTTTMATGACGTAAAAATGAAGTTGTTAAAATYGGGATGGAGCCCTGGTTTAAATAATGCTGGGAGCCCTTTCCAGGAATTAGGCAGAAGAGTGGACAAAGAGAAGTTCTCAGTGCTTTAGCCTGGAAATTCCTCATAACTGTGTTTGTCCTTGCCTTCAGTCTAGGTTRTTCTTTTGTGAACCATTTCACAGATTCTATTTTGCCTCAAATACAGTGTGGACRGAGCAACTCCTCTGTCTCTGAAAAACAGCTGGCCAGATGTTACAGCTGAATGGATGAGACTAAGTGAGAACACRGTCCTGTCAAACCTGGATGACAATTGTGTGAGCAGTGGAGAGGCCACCAGTGCTTCCAGTTAAAAACAGCAAGGAAGTCACATGGTGTGTGGCCAAAATTACACATCAATTAGTKTTAGGAGGTGAGAGTTTGCTCTGTGGCTGGGTTTGACCCAGACTATTGTGCTTAATCTTGATGTTTCTGTGTGCGACCTACTATTTTGGTTTTGTTATCAAGTCTATCTATTTATATACAATTAAACCTCAACAAGTAAACAGAGTGGTGGCAGTGAGAAACTAATCACAGGCTCTTTTTATCCTCTCCAGGATGAAATAAAGCCCCTGAAATTACTTTTTAGGCTTGAAAGTTTTTAAAATACCATRCATCTCAGGTGTAACCCATAAATTGTGACAGAGTCTCTAGTTTGGGTAATAAAACCCTGAATCAACATCAGGATTTGGGTGCTAGTATTTTCTGTGCAGTAATGCTTGTAGGTTGCAGGATTTAAATATGATGCAATTTCCTTTTTGCACTGTGTGTTTCAGTAGCTGAATACAGTACTGCTTTTGTAGAATTTAAAGAAATAATGATTCTCTTGCAGCATGCGGCAGAACTGGAACAAAAGCAGAATGAAAGTGAGAACAGAAAGCTGTTGGGCGAAATTGTAAAATACAGCAATGTCATCCAGGTAAACCTATTAAAATCCACCTGCCTTCTCTCAGTGTTGGAAAGGAAACAGTTGTTTCATTTCAAGGTTACARTGAAAATTAAACTACCCACTGTAATCTGGACTGTCAAGGGTCAGGTAAATAGAACTTTGGTGAAGTTTACAATATTGTGCTTTTCTGTCTGTTTCAAAGCCTACCAGAAGTTCTGCACATTTGTGTTTAAATAATATGTCATAATAAAAATTCTCTGTGTATTTCTTGGTGCTGCAGTTTAAAATCTGGATRTAAATATGTGACTTTTATTTTCAAGACTTGTTTCAAAATCACCTACAGAGGTGCTGTGCAGCTCCTTTTAAATCACTGAAGTAATCTGTATTTCATGACATATAAATGAGTCGGGAGCTATGTTTTAAGTGCAGTACAACTTTCCTGTAATGGATGTAATYCCTGAAGAGAACACTGCAATGGACCCTTGCCCTGCTGTAAAATTGATCTCTGACACRTTTCTCTCAATCTGAGATAGATCATCTGTTTTCCTAAACTCTAGCATAGTTTGATAACTGCCTTCTAGTTTTATTTTATACATATATTTGTATATACATATACATATTATGTATATACAAATACATATTATTGTATATACAATATACAATAATTGTATATTGTCTTTATACATATTATTGAAAATCACTGCAATGTGAAAACCTGCACCTCATCTTTTGACCACAGGGAGAAAAAGCAAATRAAAGTTGTACTAATTTTAAAAAATATATTCTTTGTTCACAGCTACTGCACATAAAAAGTAACAAGTACCTCACAGTCAATAAAAGATTGCCAGCTCTGCTAGAGAAGAATGCTATGAGGGTGTCTCTGGATGCTGCAGGGAATGAGGGCTCCTGGTTTTATATCCAACCATTCTGGAAACTGAGGAGTGAAGGTGACAATGTAAGTGGGGATATTGAATGTGTTAAGGAGAAGGCAGAAGATTTCCAGATGTAATTTCTTTGCTGCTGGCCTATTTCATAATGGATTAAATTCAGGAAGGAAAAARTTAGAAGAGTGATTGGGACTATTACCCTTCATGTGTAACTGGAAGGTGTTACTAAATTAAATGGTCTGGAATCTGATGTGTTGCCACATTCAACTTAGCCTCTCTGTTGGGGCATCTTTGTTAAGTCTACTTGTTGTGTGCAGATTTACAAAGCTACAAGAAATCATAGTTTATGCTAGAATAAATTATTTTAAAGATTWTTTTTAAATATTGTGAGCAGCATTTTTTTTCAAGAGGTCGGTAGAGAATGYCTCTAGGAAATGCATCAGGTTTCTTTAAATCTGTATTCTCTCCTAATGTGAAAATGTATCTGTGATTGGAGCTGGGTTGCATRGTCTGGAAGGTCTTTTCTGGTTAGTTTTCAACAGGAGTCTTGCATATTGGTGAGAGGAAGAACGCACAGGAGAGCTCTTTGCTACACACCTAAGAGCTGTGCCATGAGATCACAAGTCCCTTCTTCATCCTGTGGCTTGGTCAAGTGCCTGCTGTGGRGAATTCAGATCTGCCTCCGAGAAGGCCACATGATGATGAAATTGTGTGGTTTTGTGTTATAGACATGGCTGGGAATGTTTGGCTGCTTTCCCCTGTGCATAATCAGTGAAAGCCTTCTCAGGACCACAGAAGGGAATGCCTCTTTTTTGTGTATTTTATCTCATTAATTTTGTGGTTACCCAACTCTTGGGATGCTCTCCAGGAYAATGAGTGTGGGTGCTTGCAGCTCCTTTTGCAATCTGTTGTGGAAAGGAGAAGGATTGCATTCCCAGCTCCTGGTCAAATATCCCTAAAGTCACAGTCTTTCCCTCCTCCATGTAGTGATCCAAAGGGTGTGTGAAAATCCTTCTTTTTTCCAAAGCCTTCTGCAGAGAAATACAGCCAATATAACCCTCGGGAGGATCTGCATGGCTTTTCAGCTGGGTAAAACAAATGTGGCTTAAATATTAACCTGGTATTTCTTTTCCTTCTTTGGAGAGAAAAAAGAGTGGCTTATTGTTTTGGCTTAATTTCTTAGAATAGCATCAGTTTAGCATCTTTTAATTTCTCATGCCTGGAAAACAAGTAAATGTCTTGCTCTCCAGAGGGAGGACCTGGGATTCCCACCTGTCATCTGCAAAGTCACCATGAGTCCTTACAGCTGAGAGCAGCACAATGACCTTAAAGCTTCAACATCATCCTCAGTACTACAGAGATTCTGATTCCATTTTCCACTGCTGTGTACACAATGAGAGTTTGGAAGCAGATTTGCTGATATAAAATGTTTGCAGATCATTGCAGTGATGGCTGTAACATCCCATTCCACAGACCCCTMTCCTAGTTCATTCCCATGTGGGGACTTAACCAACAGGTTCTGAGCTATGAGGGCCATGTGGGAAACTGTCCTAGGCTTATTCCTAACTCAATGGAAAAAGTTTCTTTGGAAAGGCCTGCTCCTCATTTTCTGTTACCTACTTGCCTTTCAGAGCTGGGAAGTTGCCATTGTAATTTATCAGAGCTGGGAAGTTGCCATTGTAATTTACAGAGGTAATTTGCAAGGGGAAGTTGTTTCCCATTTCTACCAGGCCCAAACGGATTTGACAATTTTCTTTGCAAATTCCTAGTGATAAACATTAGTCCTTTGGTAGCTTTCTCATAAGTGCTTTTGCACTTTTCTACCCCTCCAACAGATATACAAACCAGRCAGCTGTTTCACAGAGGGCAGCAGTAGCAAGCAATGGGAGAAATCCTCATTTTCCTCTCATAGATGGAGAGAGGCTCCAGCCTCGGACCCTCTCCTTCCCTTTCAGTTACTCCCAGACATGGAAACCCTTCTATTCATGGAGTTACCTTAGTACATCAGGCCCTTACTCTGTTTAGAAACTTTGGGGTTTTTTTAAACTCTATTTCTGTACTGTAATGAGGAGATTCCCTAAGAAAACACATTTCAGAAGGTSTTCAGAACAATAGAAATGAATATTTAATTACTGCTTGGATGGCTGCTGTTGTGTCAGGCAACCCAGGCAAGGTATATCCAAATATGCCATATATCCTAAAGGAAAAGGAATCTGGGAATCTGACACAGGAAGTGAATGACTTATGAAATATTTTAGAACTTAGTTTTCTGAAAGAAGTTTAGCTTAGCTTCAATAGCAACTAATTAATTATGCAAGTCAGTGAAAGTAAAGAAAGAACATGACTGAAAATTTACAGTAACTGACATAACTGCAATATTTTCTGCGGAGTTTTGCTATGTCTTCATTATTTTTGAAGATGGTCTTTGATGGAAGATGGGACTGATTAAGGCTAGAGCTGGTTCCAGATGGACTGGACAACAAAATACGCCCTGACAGCAGGATTGGTGCTGTCTGGATTGCTTTGCAGTTATCTGCCATTTTASTGTTTTCTTTTCARATAAGATCCTTAATGATGTGCTCTMTTACTAATTAAGTTGTCATAGTCCTGGTGTACATGCAACAATTTTGAAGTCGTGATTCCACTTYGCAGGAGGCAAACCTGGTGGTATTTTGGTTAATGAATTGTCTGGTCATAACTTCTTAAAACAGGCTGTAAGTAATGTCTGTGTGAAGCATGGCATGCAGGAATGTATTGCACAAGTAATGTGTCTTACAGGCATCTTGTCATTATTTTGGTTCTGTCAGTGAACTTGTTCCCATGACTTGGATCAAGTAGGATTTCTGTGTGTGATCTGAGCATGATGACCGTGTCTTATGTTACTGTTTATTTTAGCTGTGTTGATAAAAAGCAGGCAAACTTCCTTTTCRCCTCTGCAATAAGTGGGCCATATTCACCTGCACTGAAGTTGCACAAGGCTGAACTGGGCTCAGCTTTTTCAGAGGAAATGTGCTGATCAACGTAGAAAACGTTTTTGTTTATTTGTTTTCCAAAAAAAAGCATGGCTTTTGCAGCATTTCATGTRGTAAAAAAATCACATGTAGCCACTTGTCTTTATGTCTGTGTATGCTTGAAATTGCTGTGAACAACRTAAGCAAATCAGTACCAACCAATTTATGTGGATTGATTTTTTTTTATTATTTACTTTGCCCCCTTCCAGGCATGAATTGAATTCTCCATGTGCATGACTCAAGCAGTTTTTAGGTTAAAGAAAATTTTGCATATTGTTTTTCTCTGTCTATAGAGGTAGAGTTGCAAGGGCATGGGAATCTGCTTGCAGGGAGCCAGCCAGGAATTCTTCTTGCAAAGAGAAGGTCTCTCAGCTGTTTTACCTGCTGCTGAGCTCAAACCCCACTTAGGGAGTAACAGCAGAATGGAGGGAGTGTGTTCACCTCTCTGTGAATTTATAGTGATTTCTGTGCCTTTCTAGATTGCAGTCAGGAAGTTTGAATCACAGAACTCCTGAGCCTGTCATGACATTTGCCAGCAGATGGTCCACAGAGCTGGGSATTCACTATTACTTTCTAATCTTTCTCTGCCTGGGATAAAGGAAACTTAATGTAACTTATAGATGAACTGAGCTGCTCCTGGAATTCATAGATTCATATCTATTTCATGGTCTGGAGTTTCTGCTGAAGCAGGGGACATGCTTATTGGGAATGTGAGGATTCCTTAGTGGGAAACCTTGAACCCAAGTGATTGCAGATCTTGGGTGAGCAGAGCTGCTGTGTGAATTGTCTGCAAATAAATTCACCGAGTGCCATTCATGGAGCATGCATTTGASTCATTTTCTAAATATGTTACATTAKTTCATTTTRTTGGATAACTACATAGGTCTGAATTGCATTTTATTTCTGACTTCCAGGTTGTGGTGGGAGATAAAGTTGTTCTCATGCCAGTCAATGCAGGACAGCCTCTGCATGCCAGCAACATTGAGCTTCTAGACAACCCTGGCTGCAAAGAGGTGACTTCAGGGGGGAAGAAGGGGAACTGCTGATCTGGGATGTGTTATAGAAAGGCTGAGAGAGTTGGGATTGTTCAGCCTGGAGAAGAACAACGCATTGGGGTGACCTCTATGTGGCMTTCCAGTGCCKGAAGGGAACTTACAGAAAAGACRGAGAGAGACTCTTGACAAGGGCCTGGAGTGACAGKACAAGGGGRAATGGCTTCACACTGACAGASAGGAGGTTTGGATTCAGTATTGGKAAGAAWTTATTCCCTGTGAGGRTRGTGAGGCCCTGGCACAGGTTRCCCASAGAAGCTGTGGCTGCCCCATCCCTGGCAGTGYCCAAGGCCAGGCTGGATGGGGCTCTGAGCARCYTGGGATAGTGGAAGGTGTCCYTGYCCATGGCAGGGGTTGGAATGAAATKATATTTAAGGTCYCTTCTAACCCAAGCCTTTCTGTGATTCTTTGACATGTTGTTCTTTACTGGTAACCAGAACCCACCATGAGCTCACCACGGGCTCAAAGCTGTATTAAACATTGGCTCCAAAAGTCTCGAAAACCCAAGATGCTGCAATTATGCCTGGCACTGGAAACTCCGTGAGGTTTGCTTGAGTATCTCAGACTCTCACTGATGTGAATAAATCCTCATCAGCATCTCTGAGGGTGTTGTTGGTAGGCTGTCAGCAGACAGAGYAGCATTTTGCCCACTCAGTCTTCTCCAGCATCACCATCATTAACTCTTGATCCATGTTAGGAACTGTACAGATATGTAGCTAAGCCATGTCCCCTACCATCCTAGATGTGGTGTGGTCTTTCAGAAGAATGGAAAGAACATCCTCTATTACTATAATTGTTTTTTTGTTTTGTTTTGTTTTTCTAAAGGTAAATGCTGTCAATTGTAACACAAGCTGGAAAATAACTTTGTTCATGAAATTCAGTAGTTACCGTGATGATGTACTGAAAGGAGTAAGTATGATTTTTAAATTGTTTTTTGAATCCAGAAAAATCTTACTATATTTGACTGTAGAGAAACATTACGTGGTGAATAAAAGAAGAAATAAGGACTTTATGAAGGGGTTGTAAGTGGTATTACAGCCTTATAGATGACAATAGCTGTAATAAGACAATGTAGCTTTACATGCTGAGGTATTGCACAGTTTCATTCACAGTAGATTAATCTCTGAGATGACTTACATTTTMATTTTAATGATAGATTTAATTTGTCCTCACATGTACCTTAATAAATCATCATCAACTGGCTATTTTCCAGTAAGTGTCAAGGCACCAGCAGTTTTTGAGAAAGAATTAGTAAGGGAAAATGGTATTTCTGTGTAGAACCATTTAGGAATAGTGTTTCAAGCCTTGGGGAGAGGCAGAATGAAACAAAAACTATYCCAGCAGAAGAAATACAGAGGCAGTGTTGGTGTTGATTGCASAGTTGAAGAGATGAGATAATATAATGTTGGAAAATATATTTACTTCCCCTAGATAATAAGAGAGATTAGAAATGAAAAAATCAATTTAGTAAAGTTAACGAGTTAAAAATCACCTTTAGGTTAATTATTGCCCACTGTTCACTGTGATGCTCTGAAACAAGGTCTGCTTTCCCAAAAGGCCATTAATTATCCCATTTGATTTGGTACCAAGACTGAATGCTCTTCACTTGGTACCWGCTCCAGCAACAGGAAACGCAGAAGTGTTTTCTTCCCATCAGCTCTGCTGGCATCACTGGAGCTATTACAAATACAGAAAATAAGTCTGGGGCTTTGCCTACCACTTAATAATGCTTCTCTTTCCTATTGCTTTAGGGAGATGTTGTGAGGCTTTTTCATGCAGAGCAAGAAAAGTTTCTGACCTGTGATGAATATGAGAAAAAACAACACATTTTCCTTCGCACTACATTRCGTCAGTCAGCGACGTCTGCAACAAGTTCTAAAGCACTCTGGGAAATAGAGGTATTTTTTTTTCTCTTTATAAATATTTTAGGACATGAAGGCCGGGGTTCAGTAAAAAGATTTCACCACAACGTGAGTCATTCATAGGCTCCTAATACCATCATACACCTCCCTGTAACTATTATTATTTCATGAAGCGGTTTGTGTAGGATGAACCCTGAAGAGCTGCTTTATTGCTCTGTGTGTGTGGAGAGAGGAGGCTTTCTTACTATATTTACCTGCACTAAAATGAGGAAGAGTCGAATTTCAAATTCAGACTTGACGTAGAYGGTGTGATTTTATCAAAGCCAATCAAAGGACACTCATCTGTCCTGAGTTTTGAGTGTTTACGTTTAACTTCGTGTGCAGTATAGAACATGGAAATTCATGGCTGACAGGAAATCTCACAAACATCACACAACACATCAACATTTGTTTAAAGCTAACCTGCATGAAGGTRTTGTTGTGAATGGGGGTGATTTTGAGAAGATAACTAGCAAAGATATTTTTGTTCAACTGAGAAACACTGGAATTTGGTATGTTTCAAATCCTTGCTATTACAGTAATGTAACTCCCATACCTAAAAGTTCTTGTGTGGTGAACAAGCTTAGTGCATTTAGGACAGAGTGTTCAGAAAAATGGTTGATTTTTGTCTGGGTAAGGATTGTCTGGAATAGTGTGTGGCACTTGTAATTATTGGAGATTTCTCCTTAAAAGAGACAGACACTGCTAGATTTGAAGAAAGCAAATGGCCTACAGCTAAGTCCAGGGATAAAAGAAATAACCTGGCATATTTCAGATGATATGGGGATATATCACTTGAATGAAGATTTTTCAGAAGCCCCTGGTATTGCCAAAAATAGAGCTGGTATAAATTGGTAAAATAATATAAGATCATTTGAATTTTGCTTTTAAGTAGGGCCCAGTAGTGTAGAACTCTCCCTACTTTCTTGAGCTCCAGATTCACACCACATCACTTAAAAGCAAAATTTGGCTCATCATGTTYGCAGGGAATAGATTAATGAAAGCKTGGAAAGTAACAGGAGTATTTCCTGGCAAAAAGCAAGTGTAAGTAGTTGTTATCTATGGTGAGCTTCATGTTAGCACAGAATTCTTCCCYTTGGCAGACTGTAATAATGTAGTTTGCATATTTTTATTTGGAGTGAGCTGCAGGAAATGTCAGTGGTCTAAAGTATGATCTTGAGGAGCATGATTAAAATCTGAATTCTTCTTTTAGGTTGTCCACCATGACCCTTGCCGGGGAGGGGCTGGACAGTGGAATAGCTTGTTTAGATTTAAGCATTTGGCAACTGGAAACTACTTGGCTGCAGAGGTAAGAATGCCAATTAAACAAGTGTTTGTGTGCTGCCCAACAAAGTCCTGCTGGTTCAGAACTGCTGTGATAGGAAGGTCTGCAGTTTAGATCTRCAAAAAGATCCCTCAGCGGGCCACTGCTGGGTCATACTGTATTGCTGCAATCCAGGGATTGCAGGGCAAACACTGCTGATAAATATCCACCACATTTACACWGAAAACCCTTGCGTTCATGTTATCTCTCTGCTCCTGTTTGCCCTTGATTTTTGGAGTAGTGTTGTGACTGTATATTGGTGTCATGCAAGTTCATTGTGATTATACAGGCTGCAGTGTTTTGCTATTGCACTCTTGCCTTTTGACTAAAATTTGAATTAAAAAGGATCTGAGGAAGTCTTTGCCCCCTTTGATGGAACAGCAGGCCCCAGAGGAAAAGGAAGATCTTGCAACTTGTCTGGTAACTGACTGGTACTTTGTGTTAAGGTRAAAGAGTATTGTGACTCCCCAAAAGAGCAGCTTAATATCTTTTAAGACTCCTTAACARTAAAAGACGACTCTTGACAAGCTGAAGTAGAGCAGATAATACCAAGTGCATGAAATGGCACAGCCTTGGATTTTTTTAGTGGTTGCAAGAAGCTGTGAACTCTTCGAGCTGTATCTAATCCATATTAACATGTCTGTGTCCAAGTTGTGTCAATGGAGTGAAAAGTAGATTTTTTTCCCCACTAATTTAGTTAGGATTGCTTCTTTTGACTTATGTTTTGAGGTATGAGAGTGAAAATTTACTACAAGAAGAAATGTGTAAATCACTATATGTTAGGGAATCCCTGAAAAAGGACTTGCTCTCACTGGGTTCAGTTAGATTTACAGCAGTGCAACTTCTATATGCAGACAGCTCCATGGTATTCCCAGGGTGCTGCTTTCATTTTCCAGCTCCTGTCACAGCTTGCACTGAATTCAGAGGAAGAACAAACAGGAGCTATCAAACCTTCATTTATTTCTAATTATGTCAAGGCCAGTATCTAAACATAAACAGTGGACTGCTAATAATAGCTAATAATAGCTAATTTTCAAGAGGCAACCCGTGCTCCCACCTAAGAGTGGGAGTGTTTTCCTTTCTGTTTACAGTGAGAGGTGCTCCTAGTAGGAAGATTTTACTAGCTAAGCTGATGGAGAGTYAGGAGAGGCACTGAGCACACTGATGGGCTTCYTTCTCCCACCAGATGATCTGYCAGGGGGATTTTTAGGAGGAAAATCTTCAGRTGAAGAGGTGCCACCTGCCCTGAATGTCAAACCCRASCTCAGGTCCTTTCTGCCTCTGRGAAGGAAATCCCCATCAGGAAGAAYTGTAATGTGGAGAATACAATTGGCAACAGGGGGGTGAGAGCTGGAGGAGCTTCAGGATTGAAGAGAAGTGATGTGCTGTGACTGGAGAGCTGCATTAGTGACTGTGTCTATGAGGTGTAAAATGCCTGTGGTGGAAATACTAAAGGTGCTGCCATAATAAAACCCTGTGAACTGCATTTTGCAAAGTTCATATGTCAGGCACAACACACCAGCCAGCCAGACACGTCAAAGATTCATGAACAGGCAGGCAGACACCTCGTGTGCGTGACCTAACTTTAAATCAATTGGGCAAAGCCTACTGAACACTTATCTGTGCTCTTGCAGCACAGGGAGATTACCCATGGTATGGATTATCAACAGCGTCACACATTGCCATGACCTGATTTTGTTTAAGCCTCCATGAGAAAGATATCTAGAGTGCAATAATAAGTACAAAAACAAGAACAAAATTCACAAACCTTTAAAGCATTCTTTTGTTGGCTAATGATGCAATTTCTGTCAGTTTGAGCTGTTGTAAATCAGGATTCATCACTGTCAATAACTTCTTTCTTACTTCATCCTCCCTTAAGTCAACTTGGTGTGTGCCATGGACACTTCTGCCGTGGAGTCTTGCATGGTCAAGTCTCAAAGAGCAGAAGTGTCCTTCACCTGGGTGCCTCCCTTTTGTCCTTTGCTGTTGGTCTCGTGCCTTGTGTGAGCAGTCTGTGCCTTCTCCTTCTCTCTGAGTTTTTCTGTGCCAGATGTAACTGGCCAGATCTGCTTGTGATTTGGAGGGTCACTACTGAGCCACATTGTGAAGGGATGCCCCAGCAGCTTGTTAAGGCCAGGGGATGATCTGGGGACTAAGAAGATAGAAGATACTTGTCACAGAGAATTAAATAATTTAAAGGTGATAAAGGTGTTTCAATACTACAGTAAGTTAATTAAAAAAAAAAAAAAGTAAGGCAATACAGTTTTTCTGTAAACAAAACATAGTAGTGTAGTTGTAAATCTCATTGTTATAAACTTGAGAGGATGCAGTCAGGATGTGTCAGTCCTAAATTCTGTGTTCCTTAGACGTACAATCAGTTGTCCAACTTTTGTTACCTAACAAAGACCTCTGATATCTCTGACTTCTGACACAGTCTCAAGTAGCAGAATTTCCTTTAATCCTCTTTCCACTTGGCATTATTTAGCCTAATTTTAATTACTATGCTTTGAAGTTCTTTAAGACCTACTAATACCTTAAAGCAACCTAGATCCTTCTACCAGGCTTTGGGATGAAGGTGAGCCACCCTGAAAGACCCACTGCTGAAGGAGTCACTGTGGGAGACATTTGGTAATTCCACATACCTGCRTTGTCATTCCCCTGCTGCTCTGCACTCCTGGGACACACCAGATGTCKGTGTGCTCTCACACAATTACTTAAGGCACAGCAGGAATATGATGAAGAAAGGGTTGGTTGTTTGGTGATAAGATTTGGGATACTGGAAATCTGGATAGGTGGTAATGATGTCTGACATTTGGAAACCTTAAGCCACAGGCTCAGACATTCCCCCCCCCAAAAATGGAACCAAATACTCAATTGAAAAACTGGAAAGAGAAATTGTCTTCTTTGGAGACAGTGGGAGTTCTGCTGTTAGTGTCAAAAGGGCTTGTTTTCACCCAAAAGAGCTGAGCCAGATCTTTAGCAGGAGATTTAGGCATTAAGCCACCAGCTAAGATCYAGGCTGCTGAGTTTCATTCTCAGAACAGAGTTTTATTCTCATCTTCACAGAGTCAGCAGTCTTTTAGAAAAAGTTCTGTTGAAGATTCTTTTTATAGCCCTGGTTACAGCAAAATGACCCAAGTTATTTTGAAGCTTTACATTTGTAAAGAGAGGCTGCAAGGTTAGGTGAAATTTGGATGTTTCAAAGTAACAAAGATTTTCCCAAAAGTCTTTTCAGTGCATGTACCACATGTAGAAACCACCTAAATCTRTCTCTCTGTGTGTGGGAGTGAGCTGCAGTTTGCTTGAACTACCTTGCAAATGCTGCAGGTTGGGACCACACAGCTGTGCCTTTCTCACGAGCACACGCAACCTTTTCAATGTTCTAAATTGCCAAGATAAAAGTCTCTTTGAACTGAATATCACCTTATCAATTGTGCTGGACCAAAACAAGCACTTTTAATATTGTTCTCCATGTATATAGTAGCTCCAGTTCCGTGATTTCTAAACTGGGCAATTCATATTGAAACTATTAACACTAGTTGTATGAGGCTGTTAAACAGAGATATGTGTGCCCACACACAAGAAATGCAGGATAAGTCTGTCATTTCATATTCAACTGGTCAGGTGTGGCTAAAATAATTACAAAATATATGTACATGTATCAAATCACATGCTGGTCTCAGATATTGCAGTAGACAATAGATAAGCCAAAGTACATTGCTTGTGAAGCATTGTGAGTATGTACCTAACCATAATMATAATTTGTAAGGAAAAATCTGTGATAATTCTGTTTTACTTAGCTGGGTAGATTAGAGTTGCTAGATAGMTTGGCTAAAATATGGCAGTAAATCTGGTAATTTAACACCAAATTTGCTCTATTATACTAAACGAATTAAGATAAGGCAGGTAAAATGGCAGCCAGAATGTTTGCATTCTGTGCTTCCCCAGAACTGTGGCCATAAACAAGGGTTCAGATTACTGCTGTGGAAAACTCTTCTGACTTTCTTATAGAGTTCTTTCTCCTCTCTCAGTAAGAATGAATGGGCAGGGTTTAAGCTGTAAAATGGATCAACTCWGATCAGAGTTTTGTTTTAAACTCTGTTTTTAAAATCCCACATGAAACATCCTTCCAGCTTTAGGATTATTTTAGCACTAAATACTCAGTGGAGTTTCTTTTGAAGATAGGAATGATAGAATTCAGTAGGGCTGAGCATCACAGGGTTACAGCCACATGAGGTCAAATGACAATTAAATGAATATTAATAGAACAGGAAGTCCAGTCCAACTCGCCATGACTGTGGTTCAGTGGTAAAAGCACTGCAGTGACAGCACAGGCTTCAGAAATGTCCTGTTTCCTCAGGTCTTGGATTGCAGTCTTGTGACACAAAGTCCTGTCCCTGAGGTGGTGTTGGCATGGACTCCAGGGCATGGGGAAGAGAGAATAGGCTGTTCTGGAACAGGGTCCCTGAGCTAAGGCTTCAGGCATGGATGTTTTGGGTGCTTTTACAGGAACTGCTGAAGCCTTGTGGGACTGTCAGCTGATTTTCACCTCATTGTGGTGCAAACCACTTGCTGAGAACTCTTGGATCAATGGCTAATAGAAGTTGCTCATATTTCTCTTGTCTTTCATGAATAATTTCTTRCTATATTACCTCACTCTACTTTTCTGTCAAAGTTGCCCCAAACTGGCCCTTTCTTTTCAGAGCAGCTTATGTACAACATTCCCTTTAAATTGAGAATTCCTATTAAATTTTTCTTTTCAAGTCCATGGCAAAGGGGTCAGAACGAGTAGATCTTTAAAGTCCCTTCCAACCCAAACCATTCTATAATTCTATGATTAGAATTCTATAATATGATGCTATGATGAAAATATTAGCCTGCCATGTTATATATATTGTTATGGTATGCAATTGTCCAGATGAACAGGGCCATACTCTTCATGGTRAATTTAAGCCTGTTGTAATAATCACTTGCTTTGGATCATGGTGAAGATAGCTAAATACATGCTCAAGTTAATATTGAGATAAAATAATCCTCTCCTGCCTTCTGAATACAAAAGATTGTCACAAGAATCCCACAATAATAGAAAACAAAGCATTTAATGAGATTTTCAGAAAGATTTCCTAATTGTATGAATAATAGTATCCTCAGCATTATCTAAGATAAAAGAAATGTAAAACGGAAATCAGTTACTAAACTTGAAGCAATAAACCAGGATTAAACTCCTGGAGTCCTGAAGAAACTGCCTCTGTAGTTTTATGGACTTTTCTTCCACTTACTTAAACTGCTTTGGAAAATGGAGTTAAAAAAACACCTGCAGTGAGTGTTTTATTAAGGCATCTGAGATTGATTATTTTAAGTCCATAATTTGGGCCTTGTTGGATATTGGACGACTGACAGAGATTTTTTTTTTTTTTTAATTTAGGAAGCAAAAATGGAACCACTGTTTGTCAGTGTAATTTTTTTTTTGGTTTTGGGATGACATGGAGACAAACCTTTGCAGGATTTGTTCATCCCCTGGTCATGCAGAGGAGGCGAACACAGTGTTAAATGCTCTGTGGTTCTGTCTGCCTTTAGAAGAGTGTGGCAAGTAACTGCACAGAAATGGCCTTGTTTAACTGAGATGTGAGGTACCTTTTGCTCAGGAACAGTTTGTAAGCTGGAGAAGATGCCAGGAGATGGCAGCATCCACCAAGGCCTTCACACATCTGCTCACAGATTTCATTCCTTGGTACTGTGGGACCTCCTCACCTGGAGATTACTTCCAAATCTTTTTTTTTTGGGGRGCTGTTTTTTCCCAGGCTCTTCATTAAATTCTGTGTTAACACAGCATTCTGATTAGTTTTTATCTGTTTGGCTCAGTGATTAAAGGTTCTTATAAGAAAAAGGGTTTGCCAAGGTAACAGCACTGTAAGCCTTATTTCTGTTTTTCACTGTCTCATAGGAGTGTGGTTTTGTTTTAAAGCTCTGTAAGGAGTGAAGGATAATTTACAGCWATGCATGAAGAGATGGAAGAGATCCAGAGGGGATCCAGAGGAGAAGGATGGATTACTGATTTACAGAGCCAGCCTGACCTGTTCTGCAGACTTGGATGTGGTTTTTTAAAGTGACAGATCTAGATGTCCATTTAGCAAAACCCAGAGCTAGATTTTTCTAGGGTTTTTAAGAGTCTTGAGAACACAGCTGAATTTCTTGACCTGACTTGTCTTGACTTTGGAGGAATCTGTCAGTGTGCAAATACCTTCATAAATCTGGATCTCAGAGGAAAGATTATTCCCCCAGCCAAATGATTTGCAGTCGTGACTTGTGAGAGTGTTCAGCTATTTCAGTCCTGCCTGAAGCTGGCTGCATTTGGGCCATGTTTGTACATATACAAGCTTTAGGAGTGAGGAAGTCCAAAGACATTAATGCAGCATTTATTGTCATTTAGTCATTACAAGGCCTACTTCTGTTAATAAAAATGCATCTTGCATTTTGGTGTGCCCCAAAACAGTAAATGTAGACATGTAGTCTGTTCTTAAGTGCATTTTTTTGTTTATTTTTTCAAGATTACTTGAGAAGCTTTTATTCAATTGTATTTGTACCTCTTTATTTGTGATGCTTGATGGATGTTTACATGGCTTCCCTCCTTTGGTTTTTTTTATTGATTTTGGGGTTTTATGTGCCTGTATTTTTTGTTGTTTGTTTTTTTTTTAACAGTAGAAATGTCAGTCATGTCTAATTCAGTCATCCCTCATTACTCCTGTGAGGACCACGGAAAGGCATATGGAATATTAATATTTAGAACATAACTCTTGAAGATATGAGGATGCCTTTTTATATAGCACAGGTTGACACAGAGCTGCTGAAACTCAGATTGCAGTCATGGCCCAGCATCCAGGTTACACTAAAGGATCTCTTAGACATTTTCCTTTCCTTTGACTTTCTCTGCACTATGGGATGTGGCTGAGTGGGCCTGTGTTTAGGTTCTCTGCCCTTGATCCCAGAAGAAGAAATGGAATTTCCCAGTTGCCTCTCTCTTCACTCCTAGCATGGAGCTACTCCAGCTAACACTGCTGGTGTGAGACCTTTAAATCTGTGCTGATTTAGGCATGGCAAAATGCTGGCCTGCCATTCCTTGCACAGCAGCTGGAAATGCCATCAAGATGATCTTCCTTCTGGTAATGAGGGTGAAAAATCAGGAAAGGAAGGTGTTGGAGCTGCTTCTCATTCCTGTTTTTGACTTAGCAGGGGGGACTGAAGCACACAAAAAGGTTCAGCTCTCCCAGCACTCCCTGGAAACTTGTGTGATRTGCTAAGACACGGCTCATAGGGAAAATACAACCCTGAAATAAAAGACCTTTTTAGATTTTTAAAYTTTCCTCAGATGCTGGTTATCAGGAGTTCTGTGCTGATGACGTGGCAGGGTTGAGTGGAGKTTATTGAGGTAGAGCTGTAGCCAGTCTTTCTCTGGCAAGTTAATAAGATGGCAAAAGTGCTTTCAATGCCACTGGTAGTCTTTGAAATTGTGCAAAAGTCCTTTGGATTTATCGAAAGCTAATCAGTATGACATTAACAAAGAACAAAGCTAGCCTAATGAAGATGAAAGATTTGAGAAGTGGATTATTTTTCTTTTGTTCTGTCTTTTTTTCCCTGAAACACTTGCCCTTGTTGGCTGGGTAACAGGCTGTGTGTTATCAAATGAAATGAGGAGTGTTTGTGTGTGTTGAATTAGATCCTTTTTCTCTTTGTCTGTCAGGATTTCCTTCGTAAATGCAGGTTTTAACCAAGTCATTAAAATGCTCATTTAGCCGAAATTTGGCAATCGAATTCTTCCACCGACAAGATGCTTTAAATATTCTTTACCTAGTCAACAAAATTTGATTAAAATCAGCATGGGTGTTTCTTTCCCCAAACTCCTCTCTCTCCTTAATTGAGTGTCCAAAAATAGCCTGTTTGGGTACTTTCCATGCATTCCTCCAAGAAAACAACATTCAATCAAAATGTGGAATTTCAAATTTTTTGGACTGTAAAGGCTATCTTACTATGTGAAGATGCAGCAGTAAAATTAAAGCCAGGAATAACCTGCGTGATGCTGTTCTGCACAATAATAGAACCCCAGGAAATTATGCACTGTGGGCTCCTGAGGTTTGAAAACTTTGAATAGCTTTAATTGATCAAAATGACAAAGCCTGGAACTTCTGGTGCTCAGACTAGTGGAATACCTCCCAGGATTAGCAGGGCACTTGCATTCTCTGAGTACCAAATACCAGCAGTAACATACAAACACACAGAAATGAAAGTTGTGTTCCTGCTATGCAGACTTTACAGATTTTGTAAAGTCACTACGTGAAAATWCAGCAATGAGATTCCTTGCCCTTCCAAGTAATTTTAACCGGAAATAATTAAAGACTGTGTCTATACCTCAGTTTTCCACCTGTAAAAGCTGACTTCTGTTATGAATTTGTCGCACATACTCCCTCCTGGGGGCCTTCTGCTGCTCCCACAGGGTGAACATGTTGATATATGAATGCATTCAGACATCTGCTCTTTTCACATACCCCCGTGGCTGAAAGCTGAGCCTGAAATCTGTCCAAGAGACACCAATTTTTATACTCAGGAGGACCACATCTAACACTGACCCTGACCTTCASGCTCCCTCAGATACCCTGTGTAGCTCACGAGTAAATGCTATTAAAATTTAGATTTAAAAGAATGTATCATCTTCTTTGCAAATCTRTCTCTAAACTCCAAAGTTGTCAGTGATTTTAGTCTTTAAAAATATGGCCTTGTGTGGCTTTCCCGTGATACTGACTGTCCTTGTCTGCAATGCATCGTGTTCTTGGTGCATATTGGTTTCATGCACCTTCCAGTGGCCTTTTGCAGGAATATTCAGTGCTGTATTTCAGCTACAATTCAGAAAATTACAACTTCAAGACACTGAATGACACAAAAAAACATGAAGACTGTTGAGCTTTATCAAGGTCTGTTTTAGCATAGTGTTCTTACTTTCAAAAGACCTGCAGAAAATCTTAAGCGATTTATTTAGTAGCAAGATAAAAATATTGATGTTGTTATTTTCAAAGCTTCTTTTGTTTTGGAAGCTTTTTGAAATACATGGAAATGATCTCACATAAATCAGAAAAGGCAATTGGAGTGTTCAGACTGTCACTGTGTCCTTAGGTCATTGTGTACTGGGATACTGAAAGGAACTCAGAACAGGTGTAATATGACATACAACACTTGATGATTTATGACCCMTCTACCTGGAGAATATAGTATGAGATAATAGTTACTGGTCTGTTKTCTAGAAACCCCCAGCACCAACAGTCTCAGCTGAAATGAAAATCGAAGTGGCAACTGGCCAGYGCAGCTTAAAATGGGGCTGTGAATGACAGCCCTAAAACTGAGTTCCATTGTGTTTATGGTTTAATGTCAGTGTCTCAAAACTTTCCCTAAATAACATATTTTTAGTTTTATTATTTCTGTTACAGTGGGGCAAGAAAAAGCATTATTAAGGATGTACTTGATTTCTCAYTTGAGCTTTCTGTCTCCATCACCCTCAGATCATGAGTGAACTATTTTGGAAATTTGAGGGCAGTTTGTTCAATCATTTTTCAAGAAGGCAAGAAGTGTCAAGGGAGGGAGATTTTCCTAATTTCTCCTACTATTCCTATATTTTTTTTTTTTAAATCACCATTATGTTGTAAGCAAACAGCTGAAGGATATCAGAATTCAATTCATACTAGGTAGACAACTGTAGTCACTTGAGCGCTTCAATGAAAACTTGTAGGATCAAATCCTCAGTGCCAAATTCTCTGTGCTGAATCTAGTGACAAACCCGAGATGACCCAGACTTCTTCTTGCTTGCTTGCARCCAGCAAAATCTGAAGGTAGGATAGAAATTTCACCTTTCTGTGCACCTGTGCTGAAAGGCCATGGTGCAYGGCTGGGACTGAGGAGCACTGCCTGTTAATTTTATCTCTTCTAGATGGGTGACCAAGGCAGAGAACTCAGCTTGGCTGCTAAAAATGGGGCACTAGGATTATTTTAAGGTGTGAGGTGAACAAATGTCATGCTGAAAGAACTGTGGAAATTCAAGAAGGCACCAAAATGATGTGAAAACAGTTACATATATGTGTAAGTTCTAGTTTGTTTGGCGTTCATCTCCTGTTCCTGTTGCTGCAGTACAGAGGAAGGAGGGAGTTGAAGATGGGAGACTGTGACTATGCCAGGGAGGAGCGAAATGGAAGATCTGAGATAGGTGTYAAAAGAGGGAGGAAATCAGGCTCTCTAAATTAGGTTTGTGATGGTAATACAGTGTCTAATGCAAAATAAAGAAATGGAGCCACAATAAACCTTTGGGCATTTCTTTGTTAGCACATCAAGTTGTGGCACAGAGGGTATTTTCAGCAATTTGAGAAATATCTAAAAGTTTCCCTACTTTCTTCAGGCTCACAGTGTGGAGAGGAGCTGGCTTTTTGAGGGGTTAAAGAGMTATAAATGATTGTTTTGAATAAAAGCCTTATCAACAAAAACCTCTCACAACAGTTGTCTGTGTAATGTTAGATGTAAAATAGTGTGATATTTGAAAGTTTTATTGAGATTCGTGCATCTTGCCCTGTGCAATTCTCTTCTGGCTCTTCCATGCTGGTAATGCCAAATTCAAGCCAAGAAAATGACAGTACTCATCTGCAAGATGTATACACATTGTAATTGCCTAAGAACAAAATTGTCTTATRTAACTAATAATCTCACTTCAGCATTTTCAAAGCTTTGGTGGCATATCCTATGTCAGGGAATATTTGTAAATATTGATGCAAAATTGTTTCTGTGTGTAAMTCAAATCTTGAAAGGTTTCATGTGCAGCCAGTGAGTGGGTGTGTGTTTTTGTTTATTTGAGAATATATCTGCCTACATAATCCCTCATCTTATAGGCTACATATTTCCCTTGTCAAAAGGAGAATCATATTGAATGGCTGTTAAATAGTAATACATTTCACTTACTATTATTATATAAGTTTGGCTTTCATCCAAGCTTCTCATATTACTTAGTATTAATTAATGCYTGATAATCCTGATAGGACATAGAAAATACTGCCCCCATTAAAAATGGTTAAACAGAACCACAGTGTAATTAAATAATTGTCTGTAGTGGCATTGTCACTCCTGTTTCAAAGTGTGTTAATTCTGAGTTCACTGTCTTCCTGTAAAATCACAGTAGACATAGAGAACACTAGTTTTTTTTATCTCAATGTATCTGCCCAGGGTCAGTCCTGGAAGTGATTGCGTGTGTATGTGTGTGGGTGACTGTAACTGGCTGCTTCTAGAATAGCAACTGTGCTTTCTTCATCATCCTTTTTTGGTTTTGGTTATTTGAGATTCCTCTGGAGTTCACAAGCTTGATTGCAAGATGCTCTTTCTAGAGGTGAGGAATAGTCAAGTCAGCCAGAAACTAAAGCAGTAAGTCTTTTACTGTSATACTGCTTCTAAATCCTCCACTGTCCTTTTGCAGGGTGGAAACATAACACAGAACTGAACCCAACTCTCTMCCCCAGTTATGAAATGTCTGAAAGCTGTTGAGATAGTATTTGACTTCTTTTCTTTTCCAGCTTAATCCACATTACCCAGAAGGTAATACTGAAGGAAAAGCTTTGGTAAGTGGAATTTATATGTTGCATATAATCTGGGGAACACTGTATCCTTCACCCAGCAAAGCCTGACATATGCAAGACCTTCATAGCTTTCTTTTTATTTACATGTTTCAGCTGCTGGGATTCTTTTCCATATCCTGTGTAAGGTAGGATGAACTGGCAGTTCAGAACGTTTTCCCTCATGTAAAGCAAATGATAAAGAACTTACTCAAATTCTGCATCAAAGTGGCATTAGTTGAAGCTGTTTTTCTTGGTATTTGACTGCAGACCTGAATATATTCGTTCTTCTCAAGTCAGATATGTTACTTCATGGCAACAGCCTTTGCCTGGTAAAACATCAAGAACATTTTAGCTGATTCCAACTCATGAGGCAAGGCGAGAACTGGAGATTGTAGTGTGTAGATTATAGGARGTGTACTTAAAACCTTGGGGGAATTCTATTGTTATCAAGTCAACAAATATTCCAAAAAACAATCATTCCTCCATCAAATTCATGAGATTGCCTTGGAAAGGCTGAGCTCTTCTTCAAAAAAATTCAGTTTAATTTCTTTCTGCTTGCCTCCCGGCTTTTGTTCTTTGAGAGAACACATTTTCAGGTTTTTCTCTGCACAGGGAAGAATTTTTTGATTTTTCATGACATGAAACCCAAGATTCTTACATAATCGCATGCCTCGAGGACTGCAATTTTAATAAAAATGGAAACTTTCATAGGAGTTGGCAACATTGGTTTTCCATCTTCATTGGTATTTGGCATTAATGGTAATATAGCAATAACAGCTAAGATGTCTAGAAGAATGAGAATTTTCTCCTACAAAAGTACAGAAGTTCCACCAGTTTTTTATACTGGAAGGACACTTGAGGGCTTTGGAGCTTTAGAATGGAAATCAAGATCAGTTCTAGAATTCCCCAAYGAGTAGGTGTCAGGCCCTTGTCACTGAGGATCCAATTCTCCTGTACCAYACCATGTTTATTTATAGTATAGGGTTTCCATCTGTAGCCATTTCARTTCATCTAAATAGTTAAACATCCCCTGGACTGGTAATGATGAAGGCACAAGAATAATCTAAACATGARTGTTAAGGGTGGCTTCACTCGCAGTTTGGCTTATTCCTCCTGGGTATTGGTTTCAGCTGAAAACCCAGACCAGATAAATCACATTAGAGAAATACTTCCAATTAAAAAAAATAATTGAAGCTGGTTGATGACCAAAACTGATGGCTCTGTGGAAATTTTAATGTCTGCAGTCAGCATTTTCCTGTGAAAGTTGTTTTGTGGAAGAACTTCTAGCAATTTTTGGTAACACCTCCACGTAAATCCAAGCCTACAGGCTCTGTTAGTGTTGTAGAAATCCCTTTGGATCCTTCATCCCTTTATAATCTTGGTGGAAATGCCCTGAGTCAGCAATGGCTATTTAAGCCTTCATTCTGCCCTTGAGCAGCTGAGTAGAGAAACTTCATATCCATGTGCAGGAATTTCTTTTGGGTTACAATGATGCAGTGTTTTGAATTGTCCCTCAAAAGTACATGAGTCTTACAATATCTGGCGTTCTTTGAGGATCAGCTGTGTCAGTGTTGTGTATGTAGCACATAACCTGGAGCACTCAGGCTTTCCTTGCCCTGTGGTTATCATCTCGTTTCCTCTGCCTGGTCTCTGCCTAACTGGCTCACTGCAAAGGCATCTTCTTTTTCATCTTTTGGAGGAATTCATTTTGAAGTTCCACCCATGAAGTAAATCKGGAGGGGGGAAGTTGAAGTGGACCTTCCCTAGCCTGGTTTACAAGGCCTGATCCCAGCTGCTTGGGCAACTGAATTTTGGGAAGCGGCAATGGAGAAGGGTTTTCCATGGTGCAGCAGTGGGCACAGACACTGAGGTTCTGCCTAAGCACATCTTTCCTGCTTTGCCTTAAGTGATTCAAAAGTCTGGAAGGGTTTTGGCTCCAGAGGACATCAATATTACTGGAAGTCACTAGGACTTCTGTTCCAAGCATTAAAGGTATGTTTGGACTGAGGTTCATTGCTTGTTTATGAGCTTCTTCTTGACAATCCAGCCAAATTGTCTTGTGAAGCACTGCTTTTAATTCTGGTAAAATTTGGCCTTATAATGAATTGAGTAATATTCCCACATCTAAACTCCAGAATAGATTTTTTTTTGTTTAATGGGAAGACCTTTCTGTAATATAAGGGTCTTATCAGAAAAAGGCTTCATCTCTTGAAGTCTAGGAGAGTGTAGTATATCATGCATCAAAATWCAGTGGTCTGTGTTACAGCTCCCATTAAACCCAAAATTAGTGTATTTTCTGCTGCAAATAAGTGTGTTTTTTTTTCTAAGGAGCAAAATATACAGCATGCAGAAGAATTCTACAAACATCTGGGAAATGTCAGTGGTGGYTGTGAACCTGGCATTTGTTAGTGCCTTTGTGTTAAAGGCTGACTTTGGATAAGTACCTCATCTCCATTTGTCTGCATTTTCATGAGAGGACTAATTCTAACAGTTCCAAACTGCCTTTTATTGTTGAGATTTTCCTTAGGATTGAGACTGGTATGCATTTACTTTTCTTGTAAAGATGTTGGGCATTTCCACCATGAGCTGCCAGGTGCAATTTGATGTATCTTCTTTGACTCCTGTTTTTCTATCTGTATGAATTGCCAACCTTCTGCAATTCTAACTTTTCTTTCTTGCTGCCRACTCAGGAGATTTTTTTCCTGATAAACACTGCAAATGAATTTTTTGTAAAAAAAATTTATTTTACCTTCCAGAAACAAAGTCTATTGTATTATATATTTTATATGGCTGATGTAGTTTAAACAAGTAGACCAGACAATCTGAAAAACATTGAAAAGAAAAAAGAAAAATCATCATCTTAAAAATGGCAGCTTATATAAAACCAGCAGTCAGACCACTGGGGAGGCTGGGGGAGAAGGGGAGACATGGATGCCGGCACATTATTATTATTCTGCTGTTGCACACGGGTCTGAATCAGCTCTGGAAATGCATACATTGTTTCTTACAGAATGTCTCTGGCTCCTAACAACGGGATTGCAACGTGATGTCTCTGCTAAAAATGCGATGACTCACAAATGAGTCAACAGTGAAGGTGTTACAGGAGGCTAACTGCTGTGCTGTCTGCCAGGGCTCCTGGCATGCAGGAGCAAGGCTGCCCATTAATTTACTCCATTTTCTTCTCATAAAGAATTTTTAAAATAATCTAACCTATGGAGTTCTGCTCACGTTACTGCTCTGTGAAAATGCTGGTTTTGTAAGTGCTTCCTAAACTGGGTTAACATATTGAGATACCACATTGCTCTGGATTTAACAGGCATTTTCAGAACTCTGGCTGCTATTAAATTTAATTTCTGCTGAAWTCTGTAGTGCAGCTTAATGTATTCATTCAGGAGCAGGGCATTATCCTTGTCTGTCTCTRTGCCACAAGAGGTGTCTTCACCAATTGGAATTGTAGATTGGGTTTCTAAAAGGTATTATAGGTCTGTCATGTTTTTGTACTGTTTTTTGCAGTTRAAATGAAGGCCCTTCTGTAAGCAAAACTCCATGTAAATGTCTTGAATTTTAGGTGTGATTTCCAGTTGAGATGGAAGGTTTGTGATAGGTCACAATTAGCAGCAAATTCTATTAGGAGCTGTGGAAAGGGTTATCTACTGGGCTGCAAGTCTCAAGAAAGAGGCAAARCTGATTGTACCTGATAATTTTGTCCCTGATTCCAGCATGGGATTTGTCTCCCCTTACATTTGCCCTYCAAATGGCAAGTGATATATCTGCATTGCTTTTTGTCTTTAAGCTTCTTTTTAAATCATGATGCATTGTAAATCAGTGGTGGTAGCCCAGGAGCTTCTGACTTKGCTGTGGGTCTGGATCAATATTTCYACTCCTCACCAAAATGGTGGGTTTTTTCACTAATTAGGATTYTTTTTTTGAATGCTCAGCCTTTGCKTCCCTAGATCCTGGAGAAGTGSCMCTGGCTGTGTGGTGGGGGTTTCCTCAGTTCCCTTTCCAGGTGTGATTTTTGAGCTTTGCTGCTGCAGAACAAGGCTGGGAGGGCTCACAGCCTTCTGTGCCAGTGGATACTGAGGTTTTCTTAGGCTGAAGRAGCTGACTCTGCTCTTTGTACCACCTGATACTTAGATTGGGCTGTTTGGAAGGTCAAGGCCAGGCAGAAGTGTAGCTGAATGTGTGTTTCCTTCATTCGTGTGAGTGATTTAACCAGTGCACAAGAGGGAAGTGATTCCACCTTCTTTGCCTTGGATATGTGTCTGATTTGACTTGTGRCAGCCTGTTGCTAGTTTGTTGTAGTTTGGGACAATCAAAAGTATATATGTTTTCCTTCAGTGAATGTACTATTTGGTAATATTGTTTTACCCACACTTCTCTATACTCCTAGAATATAATTCACCTGTTTTTTTTGTTTTTTTTTGTAAAGTCTTGGGAGTGCTTTCCATAGCTGTCACTGGTCCTACCACCGACATCTCTGAAACTGTTCCATTGGCTTTGTCTTCACACTGCTTTAAGTTGAATTTTCTTTCTACATTTGAGTTCCTTTGCAGTTCTTTTCTTCCTTTCTCTTAATTGAACCCAGTTTTGCTGGCTGCATCTGCTCATATCCCAGTTTTTTACATGAGCAAATGTCATCTTGTTTTTGTCTCCTTAGGAATAGAGTGCTTCTCCTGAGCTATTGTCTAATTAATTTAAACTACCCTAGTACTTTCACTTCTTTCCACATCCTCACGTAGACTCATCTGCTGATTCAATAATGGCTGGGTTAAATTCACGTCCTGATGGCTGCTTACTACATTTAATTTATCATGAGAAGCTTTCTATGTGCAAGTGTCTGCGCATCCTCTCTCTCCCACACACAGAGGCACGTGCACGTGCACTGAGACATAAACTGAGACATAAATACTAGTCCATGTCTGTTTACATGRCATTATTGCTGTCTCTCATGTACCCCTTGCATGCAACTTGTTTTGAGAGCTATCTGTCCCAGCTGAAACCAGGACATGTAGAAACCTGGATATGTGGACAGTGGTCTGTGGGAGATGGTGAGACATTTTGTCATGAGTTTAAAAATCTCTGTAACAGTGAGTAGAATAGGCTTTCATATTTTGTGCTGTATTTTACCTAGAGTCCCAGGATAAAAAGAAAACCATATACAATTATGAAGTGTCCTGCCTTTTGCTATAGCAGTCATTTCAATTTGGAAATTGCAGTGAAGTGGGTAGTTTCTGGGAAACCCTAACTAAATTTGAATGTAAGTTGTGGAAAATATCAAAAAGTTTGGATGCTGTTCTCAACTATCCTGTGCTACTCACACCTTTACAGACCTCTTGAGTTTTAACCTGATTTTCAAGTTTTCTGTTTTGTTATGAAGTGTAGGAAGTAGTTTTTCGTTTAATATTAGATTCTGACTCACACCTGTTAAGCTCTTAGGATTCTTTTATTGTTTCTGTGCCTTCTCAGTTTGTGTCTCATCACAAGCATGTAAAACAAAATATGTATGGAAATCACGAAAACAATTCACCGTTTTCTCTATCCTTGCATGCAGCTTAATTTTTTGTGCGTTTTTCTTTAGTGTTTTTGGGGATGAGATATGATAGGATGTGGGGGCTGTCAGAGGGGTTTACTCTTGTGCAAGCCTTGCTCTCAAACTCTAGTGGCAGTAGTGGCTAGAGGAGCCTAAGAAAAATTTCTTTCTGTATAGTTTTTCTACTCTCTATCCTTGATAGAAGTCACGGAATGGAAAGTTGGCATTTTTTAAGCTTGATAATGAAAAAATGGATCTTTTAGAAGGATTCAAAAAGTGCCTCAAAATGAGTTGACAACTAACTCTTTTTTCCATAATTTCACACATCCTTGATTTCGTTGTTTAATCTCAATTGGCAATGTGGATAATCAAAGCTTTGCCCTTGATTATCCCGTATGGTTTATTTTTAATCAAGCTGCTAATGCAAACCAAGTACAGCCTGGCCTTTTACATTGTACAGCTCTTCCTTAGTGCTGCATAGTAAATCATTGTAATAGCATTTCAGGCTTCCAGGGTTGGGKTTTTTTTTTCTCTTTTGGCTTTYCTCATTCCTCTTCTCCTCTCCCCCATAGTCTTTTGTAAGATGTGTAACTCGACACTGCAGAGGAGCAGCTTTTACTTAGGCCAGTAATTCTGTTGTGTGGATATGGGCACAGGCTCTGAAGGACTCCTTCAGGCCAGGGAGCGTGCTCAGGGAAGGTGGCACTTGCAGTCTGTAGACAAAGGTACATAAATAACTAAAGAAATGAGGATGGCTCCTTAGAGCTGCAGGGTCACAAAATTCCCATGGACTTTCAGMAGGTGGTGGGAGGAAGATCCCACCTTCGCTCGCGTGCCTTATTTGTCCCTCAAAGGGAACAACTTGTGCCCTTGCAGGGTGTAAAATCAGACCTGTGTTGGATCTAGCCTCGGGTGTGTTATCAGCCTGGGCTAAGGATKGTAACACAATCTTGCTGGGCCTTTCCCTGTCCCCCTTCCCATGACAAGCTGATCCTGCTGGAGCAGRTGTTCTGGCTCTTGCTGTTTGGAGAGTGTTGACAGRACAAGMGGAAATGRCCTCAATCTGCTCCRGGGAAGGTTYRGGTTGGACATCAGGAATAATTCCTTCATGTAAAGGGCTGGAAGACATTGAAATGGGCTGCCCAGGGAGGTGAYRGAGTSRCCATCTCTTGAATTGTTTGAGAAACAGTGGGGTGTGGCTCTCACTCAGTGGGGCATGGCTCAGGTGACAGGGTGGTCACTCAAAGGCTGAACTCAATGATCTTGGAGGCCTTTTCCAACCTAAATGATTCTGTGATTCTCTGAAAGTGTACTGCTGTGAGTGTGCCATATGAGAGGAAAAAGCCATAAAACTCACATAAAACAATGGATTTAGGCAAATTGCTTACTTTTTAAATCTCTTCCTCATCTTAAAAAAAAATTAAAAAAACCTGATTTTTATTAATTCTCTTCATTCAACTGTGGCCCTTTCAAGACCAGCACTGTGTAGTTCCATGTGCTGGAAGTGAGGGGCCTGCAACTACTGCAGGTTTTTTGAAGTTGTAGGTGTCAAATAAAGCATATCCAGAGCTGCAGKCCCTCTGTAGCTTGTGGCCTGCTGTTGTTCTAATGACTGCCTGGGACCCCATGAGGCAAAGTGCATCCTTTGTGCTATTCCAAAGCCAGTCATGGTAGATTCTTGCTAGCAGGTTAAAAAAAAAAAAAAAAAATCCAATTCAGATGTATTACTTGTCTGCAAGGTAATTGAAGAATTTCTAATGGGCCCTGATGCAAGCAAATAACCCTTRTGCCTAATCAGCAGAGAGACGGCGACCTTCCTGCTTCAAAGAAGAAACGCCAGGCAGGGGAGAAGATTATGTATACTTTGGTCTCTGTGCCACATGGAAATGACATTGCATCTCTCTTTGAACTGGATGCCACCACTCTTCAGAGAGCTGATTGCCTGGTTCCAAGGTAAAATAAAAAAATAAAAAAAAAAAAGGAAAAAAGGGCAAAAAATAGGGCTGCATTGACAGGGTTTCTTCCTGGCATTATGCTGGTGAGTAAAGCAGAAAAAAAATCAAACGTGAGCAAGTATTATCCTTCTGTTAAAATTTGAGAAGTCTTCATGGATAAACAAGGGATGTATAAAACATGATACTGCTGCTGTGACTGAGTAAAATAATTATAAGGATAAAACAAGTGACACTTAGAGTCTGTGAAGAGAAAAATAATGGTCTAAATATTGCACAGATATATGTGAGRATAGAATTGAGCTCTGCACAGTTTGAAAAAAATGTATCTCTAATAGATTCAACTGAATTGTTCTCAACAAATAATGTGTGTGGTGAGCTGGGCTTCTGTTTCTCTGACAGATGATGATGCCACTGAACACATTTGTTATTCAAATGTATTCAGCAAGTGGCTTCTGGGTTTTAATTGTCAATATTTGAAATTTCAGCTGTGTAGCATAGCTGAGATTGGCTAGATAAGTCACACGGTGTTGGTTGTGACTGAATGGGCTTGCAGACACTTGGGGATGGTTATGAGGGTGGATTCTAAAGCTGGGTACCCACAAATACTGATGTATATGGCTTTGAAGTGTGTTTGCTATGCTAAGTTCTGCCAGATAATTTGCTTACTTGAATACTCAAAAGCCCATCAGTGTGAAAGGGAGAGCGTGAATGGAGACCACAGTGAATATATTTCAAAAGTAAAATTTGGAGTCAAAATTGTAATTGATTTCTCAGCTCTGCTTTTTGATAATACCACAGATTATCATATGGAAAGAATTTAGAAGGATCTCATGTCTGCTCTTTGTTCACTTGATTTTCAGTTGAGAACTGRTACTGTAAATGCTTGCTCTGGAACAAGGGTTTGCAGATCATAATGATGAAGCTGTGAAACCACGGTCAGCTTTACTTTCTGGCTTTTGTGCTGTGACAGCTTAAAAGGACTCGTTATTCTGCAGAAAAAAAAATAATAAAAGAAATGGGTTTATTCATGAAATGTATTTCTATTCAGATGGGATTTTATAACAGCGTCCTTTTAGGCTTTTTTTTTTTCTTTAAAGAATATTTTACTCCTAGGCTTACATAAATACTTAAATCCAACATTCTGCATAATCCGAAGATGCTGGTTGTTCTTGTTGCAGCTCTTTCTGGGTGAGAAAAAAGGAGTCAARGGAAAAGGGTACTGCAGTGTGTTTTAGGTCCACCTCCCCCTTTTATTGCAGGTGGCTGGTGTGGCTCCTGCTTTTCAGTCTCCTGCCATGGGCCAGTGTTTCAGGGCAATTCCCCTTGCCCACTTGGGCTCATCCAAGGTGAGGTGAGATCAGGTGAGACCATCTCACCCACTGTTTCCTTTGTCCCCCTTTAGGAACTCCTACGTCCGACTGCGGCACTTGTGCACCAACACCTGGGTCACCAGCACCAGCATTCCAATAGACACTGAGGAAGAGAGGCCTGTCATGTTGAAGGTAAACAAAATCCCAAACCCATTCCTGAAGCTGTCTCGCTTCTAACATATGAMATGTGCATAATAATTAGGATAAAGGTAAGAGGCTTGCTCACCCACATTAAACCCAGAACTATTGCAGATTGGGACGTGCCAAACCAAAGAGGACAAGGAGGCTTTTGCCATTGTGTCGGTTCCTCTGTCTGAGGTCAGAGACTTGGACTTCGCCAATGACGCCAACAAGGTTTTAGCATCAACTGTTAAAAAGCTGGAGAATGGAACAATAACCCAGAATGAAAGGAGGTTAGTGAGTTTTGTGTCTTCTCCTGCTAAATTGGTCTTTTGTTACTCATGGTGACACAGTCATGGGTAGTTTGGTAATATCCACATGGGCACAGAGGGAGCTGGGACAGGACATTTCAGTGCTGAGGGTGCCAGCCTGGGATTAAATTCCACCTCTGTCAGAGCATCCTTGCTGTGCCTCGGGCTGATCTGTGTACCTCCTATGTAAAAGGGGGTAAACAGTACTTCCCCAGCTCACTGGCCACGTAAATAAAGAGGTAATTCCCATGGCAAATGTCTTTGTCTATGTTTGCTTTGGTAATCCACTTCTGAGCTGTGATATGAGGGTACATTGCACCTGATTCTCTTGTACAGGAAAGCAGCAGGCAGGGCTCTTGACTTGTGTGAAGTTTAYCACACTGCATAGCTGCAAAAGCCTTGGAAAGAGGTATCAGTGTAGCTGAGAAGCTGCCCCAATAATCYCTTTGCTTTCTCATTTTTATTTTCCCTTGTTCTCTTTTTCTACATCATTTTGGTCTTTACTCCTTGTATTCATCCCCATTTTGTCTGCAGCACTGTTAGAATGTCTGCTCTTCACACCCACCATGAATCAAGGGATTTTGTTGTACATTTGTTGTACATTGTGGCCAAATATATTCCACTGCTAGTGATGTAGTTCACTATTTGTCTTCAGCTGTCTATGATTAAACTGAATATAAGACAGCATCTCTGGCAATGTTAATTTGCAACCTGTAATACATCATATACAGCTTGTTTTTTTTCTGAAAATGTTAATTTTTGATGATAAAACTSAACTTTTGCAGTCAGTTTCCAGTAGCAGTTAGGCCAGATGGTTTAATAGTGTAACAGGCAGAGTTTTAGTAGCCTGGGTGTTGGTACTCAGCTTTGAAAAGCTGATGGGCCATTTCATGCTTGAGTTGACCCAGAGTGGGATATAACATTGTCAAGGTGGGACATCCCTGTATGAACCTTGTGTCAGTGTTGTCAGGTCTTGATGTTGACTGGTACAACAAACATGTAAAACATTTCAGAGCTGTTTCAGCAGTGCCATTATTCATTTGTTCCTGTGAYTTCCTTTGGAAAAAGCCCCAAACCATCTTTTTCTTGTCCTATCACCYTCCTGCTTAGACAAGTAGGAATCACAACAGTTTATTCCTGATTGCTTTATCCTACAGCTGCCTTCTCTACTCTTTTTTTGTGGGGGTGACACACACCTTGCTTTTTTCCACCAGTGGGCTGTGGCTTTGGAAACTAAAGCTCACTGAGAGGGTTTTAACACTTGCAGGTAATGGGAACTCAGTGTCTGGCTCCCAGAGATGACTGAAAATCTCTTGGGGATCTTCCTGCCTCTTTTGTGGCTGGCACATTTGTTAGTTATAGACCAGATATTGTCCAAATTCAGATGATGCTGAGTTTTGTATGTAAAAGCTTGCTAGTGCTTTTAAGGGATATTCTTTGAAATCTGTGGACATCTGTGTTTCTTGCTGCACGCCTGGCAAGGTGTTAGTARCAAAGAGGCAATGATGRCTTTKTTTTCTTTTTTTTTGCATTTGTATTCCATCTTTTTACATTTTCTGAAGGTGGGAGAGAAGGAATTACTACTGCTTCTGTCATTTTTAGCATCTGCTTCTGCCAAATCTTCTTATGTTTAGCAAAGAGTGAAACAAATAGAGTTTCTTGGGTCAGTATATAAAAGAAAACATTTATATATGAATATATATATGGAAAAGTRCATGTATCTTACAGTTTCATGGGTCAGTAGGGAAATTATCTAGTGGCAGAATGTTTTTATTCCTCTAGTGAGTCCATCACCTTGTTTCATGGACCCATGATAAAGCATAAAAATCCTTGCTAGGCTGTGTGAGTTTCTTTTTACTGCTGCTGGGCCTTGAGGCCAGCTGGTATAGATTTTGGATCTCTGAATACTGTGTATCAATCCAACAGCCTGTATTTTTCTCTTGTTTTCCCTCTGGTTGTTGTTTAATGCCTTGGTAAACAGCCCTGTGATTGTTTTAAGCTTCTGCTGCACCAAGGCTTGGAAATCCTTAAGTACATGGCAAACTTAACTTTGCAGTGATGGTAATTCCACTGTGCCAGGTAAAGTTTGGAATAAAAGTGATTTTTGTTTCTAATGAATCCTCTCAAGTGTTGAGCGACTGTTTATAGCAATGATTGTCTATTCATTCTAGATTTGTAACCAAGCTACTGGAAGATCTCATTTTCTTTGTTGCTGATGTGCCCAATAATGGGCAAGAAGTTTTGGATGTGATCATTACCAAGCCAAACCGKGAGCGACAAAAATTAATGAGGGAACAAAATATATTGGCTCAGGTATGTCCTACTGTTTTAATAACTTAATTGTATTTGCAAGCAGTTTGTAGTAGAGAGTGACATGAAAAAATGTTATTTTTGGGTAACTTAGCTTATGCCARCTTGGGTTTGTGTCTGGTGGCATTCGGTAGAAATGACATTACTTGGCCAAGGCTCATCTCTTGGTTCCTGAATCAGAGTGAAGCATGAAGGGTTGTGTCTGATGGCTCTTAATTTCATGTGATTCTGATGACATAAGACTAGGTTTGAGAGCAAATTGTTCACCAAATTTAAGACAAGAATGTAGCATGGTCCCAATCCTCCAAGTGTTCCCCATAYAGGAAAAATTCTAGTGCCCTTATGGAGCTCTGATTTTGTTTGTATGAGGGCAAACTTGCAAGTAAAAAAAAAAAAAAGTATTCTGCGGGAAGCAATTTAAGAAAAGGGAGAAGAATGATATTGTYAGCCAGCATAGTTCTCCTTTTTCATCCCTAAATTATCCAAAGTTAAGAGACTTAACTAAAACTGTTTAAAGTTGGAGATAGCAATAAAGAGAAGGCAGTGTCAATCAAACTGGTGGGAAATGTAAAGCTAACCCCAAATGCATAAAGCTGTGATATGTCAGGTTGTGCCCCCACTTGTGTTTAATCAASGCTCTTGTGCTGATCCCTGTCAGGGCACATTTCCATGGAGTGCTGTAAGTTCAGCAGAAATCTGGGTCTGGTTTTCACTCTCTGTGATTTTGATTTTGAACAGATATTCGGCATCCTCAAAGCTCCTTTTAAGGACAAAGGTGAAGGATCAATGCTGAGACTTGAAGACCTGGGTGACCAGAGATATGCTCCCTACAAATACATGTTAAGATTGTGTTACAGAGTTCTAAGACACTCCCAACAGGACTATAGGAAGAACCAGGTCAGTGGTATTGAGGATAATTTTCCTCCTATATAATTATAACCTGGATYTGACATGGCTCTCTGCACCTAAAGGTGGGATTCTGTGGTAATGGTGAAAGACATTTTTTTGAGTGTTGCTTAGTAGTGTATGAATTGAAAGTTGAGCAATGAATATCACAAGTTCACTTTGTACTTTTTCAGGCTCAGAGTGAGACTGGGGCACACTGCTTCATTCATGAGCTTTCTGTTATTAAAAATATGTTCTTGGAGCCTGGATTGTAAAATGGGAGCTCTGCAAAGCTGTCTGTTTCTCTTGCTTAAATATTTGTAGAGGGATGGCAATGAGTCAGAGCAGAGGTTGTTATGTCAGGTAGCCTGATTTCCCACTGCTGGAGACTGCCTGTGAGCAAGAGGTATTTCAGAACATAGACTAAAGGGACTGGAGATAAAAGCCTGAACTGCTGGGGGGCTTCTTTGTTTTCTTTCCAATGTTTTACAGAAATATTTCTATCCAGAAGGGAGAGAAACAGAGGAGGGAAGACTCAGGAAAAAGCTTCTAAAGCACTATTAAACCTCTCAGTTTTTCCTTTTTTAATTTTTTTTTTTCTAAAAAGGTTGCAATTTCTTGAATTTTGTATATATTTTCATGGTTTCATTCCTTTGGTTTATGAAAGAATAAGAAGACTTAGTCATCCCTAACATGGAATCTATTTCTCAGGGTACATATTTTAGGTATGCAGAAGTTCTTTTGTTCAGGCCAGTTCAGAGAGGGAAATTTTGACTGTTGTTTGAATTGCCAACTGAGCTGGATGCCTCTGGTTCTAAAAGAAAAAAACATTACTGCTTAGCAGGTCATCATGGGAATTTTTCCTTTTTTCAGGAATATATTGCTAAGAACTTCTGCGTCATGCAGTCCCAGATTGGTTATGATATTCTGGCAGAAGACACCATCACAGCTTTGTTGCACAACAACAGAAAACTGCTAGAGAAACACATCACAGCTAAAGAAATAGAGACGTTYGTGAATTTACTCAGGAGAAATCGAGAGCCAAGGTTTGAAGTGGTCCACGTAGCATTTTTGCAGTAGCTGTGAATTGTATCCTATTCATTGCTTTGACATCTCTTTTTCCCTATTTTGACCTGGCAGGCAAAAACTCCACATGTACAGAAAATATTAGTAATTAGTAATTAGTAATTCTTGAAATTTAACCATATCCTCATTTTAAAACTAGAGCTTACTGAAAGGATAACTTTGAACATTTGGTCATAGTTGAGATTGGGACACCGAGAAATGAACAGAAATTTCTCCCAGCTCTGCRGCTCCTCTGTGAAGCTGCTACTTGTGTTGGCTCCCCTGCTAATAATCTTGGTGTAAATCACACACATGTCAATTTTTCTAAGATTTTATTAATAACAGTTTTCCTTCAGGTTCTTGTTCTAGATCAGACCTTAAAAGGGCTAGGACATTGAAGATCCTGTAACATGTGTCCTAGATCAGATTTTGTTGCAAATCAAAAATTCTGGCCTTGAACTTCACTCAGCCAAAATTTTTTTAATCAGCTTTAGGTCAGATTATAAAAGAAATGGATTTCTTTATTTTTAAATGGAAAATCTCTCTTTTATTGGATTTTCAATTGTAAAATTAGCAAAGTAATACAAATATGAGAAATTAATGTACTGAARGCCGAATATTGTCCTCTGTAATTGTAAATACAATTTTTCTGGAAGTGATTAGGGATATTGCTCAAGGCCTTGGTGCTTCACTGCCTCAATTATTTTATGTATGTCTGTTTTACCTCACTCTGTAATCTCATTGCCTTTCCCATGCTAAACTGGGTTGGGCTTGGTCAGTATRAAGAGGAAACCACAAGATCAGTGCCATTTCTGAGGGGTCTTAGTATTTATTGACAATTGAAYATCAAATTTACTCTTGGTGGAGGGTGTAATGGAATTTATGCCATAACCACATCGTGCATCTTGTGTATCCACTTCTTTAWGAAATCCAGGAGCAATAAATGATTCAAAATTACCCCTTGCCAGAATGTTGTAATCTGAACAGTAAATACTTGTTCTTGACATTGATTTTCATGGATAGTCTCGTAGATTTTCACAGCACTGTTTGTATGAGTGAAAATTGTGGCATTCTGCTCTAAAACACATGAGCATTAAAAACCTTCTGAGTTTTGGCTCCAACTRGGCACCTTCCCCCGAATTCTGTGTAATTATGTGCTGTTTTCTTAATCTTTGTGATTACTGTGTGCTGTTAATTAACAAGTTGCTACAAAGCTTCATTTCAGTCACTGGTGAACTTTTTCCTAAATGTACCCTAAAAATGCTGTCTGTACTCATTCCCTACAGTTCCCAGGCTTTAGTGGGGCCTGTGGTCTGTGCTAATTCAGAACTGATTTTTTKATTTCCTCTGGTCAGATGATCATCTACAGAGGTTCAAACTATTGGATCCTTGAATTGAATCCTGGCTGATAGCAGATGGTCAGAGTTTTTACCTGGATTTCTGAGGAGGTGGAATATATGATCCATGTGTGTGTATTCCTGCTCATATCTGCTCCCCCAACAGCTCTTGAGCACCTTGCTAAGATTTATCTACATTGGCTAGAGGAGTGGTGGCCTCATAGATACTTAATTCCTATGAATATAATGGAAAGAGGAAACTGTATAGAGGGAAGAGGCCCTTTTTATATTGCAGTGTGTCAAAGGCTGCAATATGGATTGCTGTTACTGCACACACAGGAATCCCTGAAAAGAGACAAACCCAGGTAGCTAATGAATGTCCCAGCTGTGAGGAAAGCCTCAGCCTGAACCTTGTTAAACATCAGAAGATTTAAATTTGAGAGACAAATTCACAGGAAACTGATTTCCCTGCAAAGCTGTGCTCTTTCTGCTTTACATGGAATGACCTCTTAGAATACAGAGTCCTGTCTGCAGGTCCTGACAGATCTTCACTCTTCTCTGCTAGCCCAGTGTTCCCTGGCAGTGTTCAAGGCCAGGTTGGATGGGGCTTGGAGAAACCWGGTCTAGTGGAAGGGGCTGTGAGTTGCAAAAGTATGAACTGGCAAAGATCATRTGTTGATAAGTATCATGGCATGGACTCCCTCTAGTCTATGCATCCTTTAGTGCTGGATGCTACAGATTTCTGTTGCATTTTCCCAGTAGTTAAGTCTTGTGTTCTGCTCCGTGATTTTTTTGACTGCAGATTCTTGGATTATCTGTCAGACCTGTGTGTATCTAACACCACAGCAATACCAGTAACTCAGGAACTCATCTGCAAGTTTATGCTGAGCCCAGGGAATGCTGACATTCTCATCCAGACCAAGTGAGTATCTGTAATTGGAACATGCCACATTTTTGTTCTCTGCTCTCTTACATTTGTAGCAGTTTGCTCGTGGCTCCACTGTGAATGGTTTGTGTTTGCAGGCTGGTTTCAACCCAAATGGACAATCCCTTGGAATGCCCAGTCATCTCGGATGACATTGATGAAGAGGAAGTGTGGCTKTACTGGATTGACAGTAACAAGGAGCCTCATGGCAAAGCCATCAGRCATCTGGCTCAGGAGGCAAAGGAGGGCACAAAGGCTGATTTAGAAGTTCTTACCTACTACAGGTAAAACTGCTTGTTCAAATGGAAGAGAACATAAACTCTCTGAAAACCCCAGTGCTGTTCTTATCATTTGCCAATATCAAAAAAGGAAACCAGGTCATGCCAGAAACCGAGATTAAAAGTTCACTTCAAGTTTTCCTTGTGGGAGTCATCACAGTCTSTCCTGTCTGTTCCAGGCAAATCTTGAATTTCCTTTGCTCATMACATCTCTCTGTGTCTCTTTTTTATTTTGCCTTTTCTATTTCATTTGTTGGGCTTTAATTTTAGGTTGTGCTGCTGTGGAAGCAGGGCACACTCTGAGGAGGGAGCACACATCCTGATTGTCTTGAGGATTAGAGAGGAAATGGGATCATGGAATAGTGTTTAATACTGACCGAAAACAAATAGTTTTTAATGTCAAATAGATCCTTTGCTTGAGGAAGTCACTCTTGTTATTTTTTAGGATTTATATCAGAGAGGCTCACAACAGGCTTATGACATGAGATTCATTTCCAACCTATTTCCTTGAATGTTATTACCTTTTTTTTTAAGGTACCAACTGAACCTCTTTGCAAGAATGTGCCTGGACCGTCAATATCTTGCCATTAACCAGATTTCTGCCCAGCTGTCAGTAGACTTGATCCTCAGGTGTATGTCTGATGAAAGCCTCCCCTATGACCTCCGGGCTTCCTTTTGTCGTCTGATGCTGCACATGCATGTGGACAGAGATCCTCAGGAGTCTGTGGTGCCTGTCAAATATGCTAGATTGTGGACTGAAATTCCTACCAAGATCACAATTCACGAGTGAGTTGAAAGTKTTTCAAACTAAAGTAAAAAAGCTCTTTGTAGGGTTAGTCTCAGAACAAAATTGTTGTAGATGTCCAATGTAACAAAATGTGGGTGAAAAGGTATTTTGTTGCAGAGCACAGAACTATTAATTATTGTTACTCTTTGAGTCTTCATGTGTAGCTTTCAATCATTCAGTATTTAAATTTTACTTTTCACGATGCTCTTATATTGAACAAGCTGARGGAAATGGAATGGCCTTTCCTCAGACCACCTGCACTTGAAATAATGMAATTGTGTCAAACATGACAGGTTTGCTAGGCTGGAACTTGGTTTTATACCTCAAGTTCAATAGAAAGCCACAGTTAGGAACCCATAATTATGACACACCTGCTGGCCAGAAACAGTTCACAGAGGCTTTGRCCTTCACTTAGTGAAGTACTTAAGCATGTGCTAAATTTAATTTTAGAGAAAGGACCCTTGATTTCAGTGGAAATCCTCTCTGGCTTCACTGGTTTGATGGAGCAGYACTGGGATACTCCCAGCCAGGGAATATCTGACTGAGGACAGAGGAAGAAGTGCAGCAGTGCAGTAGGCAGTGTTGTTTCTGTTAGTGACCTTGTTGAATTGCCACTGCAAGATTTGTGTGCCCTATCTGCCAGAAGAGTGGTATTTTCCTGTCTGTTCTTCCCATTCACTTCAACCCTTCCTGGTACTGTTGGAGGGAAGGTTTGTGCATCCACTTTCCATATCCACAAAGAGCTGAACTGGGTAATTTCAGAGGACYGTGACTGGTTTGTCTTTTCTTCAGTGGCAGCTGTTCCTGATATTAGAGGTGTTTAGTTTTCCTTCTGTCTGTGCCTTGTATTGTAGGTATGATTCTTTCACTGACTCTTCGAGGAATGAAATGAAGACAAAGTTTGCACTAACAATGGAATTTGTAGAAGAGTACTTGAAAGAAGTTGTGAATCAACCTTTTCCGTTTGGAGACAAAGAGAAAAATAAACTTACATTTGAGGTACTTCTCAGCTGTCTGCATCCTACTTACAGTATTCCTCATTTCAGATAAGTTGRCATTGGTTCTTTCAAAATAAAGCTAGTTGCAGAATAAATGTTMGTGTAAAATAGCCTAAAGAAGCAAGCAGCACCTGTTCCTAATTCCAGTGTTTTTGATGATGACTGTTACCACACTAAATAATATTCCTTACTGCTGTATTTTTCCAACCTTTCCTTCCTTCTCATGAGACAGGAGATTGCATTGGAGGGAGAAGGGATTTGTGGGGGGGTGAATGGCCATATTCCTGTTCTTTCTACACTRGTGAAATAACTTGTAAGGATTCTTCAATAAAAGCAAGTGCTGTTTTCTGTGTAGGATATTACACTGAACGAAACACTCTGAATAGCCTGATCCTGTGGTTTAAACACTGTTTGAAATTCCTGACAGAAACTTTAGATAGACCTAGATTTTCTAGATTCAAATAGCATAARTGGGAAATGCTTACAGCTATTACAGTTCTTCCTCCAGCCTATTCCTCTTCATTGCTTTTGCCTCTGATCMCCTGAAATCACCTCTGTGCAAACTTAGCACAGTCATCTTATTCTTCTTCTGACTTCCATCTTCCCCAATGATGCTGCCTCTTAAAATAATTTACCAGAGTCTTTCTTCTTGATCTCTTACACATTTTCACAGATGCAATTGTAGTTTCTTCAAACCTTCCTAAATCTCACCTTAGCTTTTCTGTCTGCTGTAACCTGACTGACCAATTGCTTTGTCTAACCCTGACAAACATTTAATGTTACTGGCCTTAGTCCAAAAATCAGTGGGAAGACTTGTGCTAATCTGCATGCACTCAAGGTCTGAATCTCTGTGGAAGCTGATGTGTGAAATGCCACCGAAAACCACAGAGGTTGTCAGTACTTCCTTCATTTTTAATTTCTTTTTCTCACAGGTGGTACATCTGGCTCGAAACCTCATATACTTTGGCTTTTATAGTTTTAGTGAGCTTCTCAGAYTGACCCGGACGCTGCTGGCAATTCTAGATATTGTTCAAGTTCCCATATCGTCATACTTCGAAAGGCTGAGCAAGTTTCAGGATGGAGGTGAGATAAGCAGCAAAGACTGTTATTCCAGTGGGTAATTAGCTTTTTAGGTTGGAAATAATTTATGGAACATCTCAGAACTCTTTCAAAGTTCTTTATTGACACATTAAGCCACCTACAGCAATGCACTTCAGGGTACATTAAGTTGGTCAGCTAAAAAGGAACCTTTTTGAATAGAGCTGCATCCCTCATGACTTGTGGGTATGGCATTGGTGTTGCTGCTCCTTTGCTTATYTGGAACTTTCAACTTTGGTTCTGAACCTCAATACCCCTTGCACTGAACATCCTGAAGAAGTTCAAACAGCATTTGCCTGGGCACAGGGATTATGGTGCCATCTGTGGCACGGGTGTTTGTCAGTCTTCTTAGCACTTCACTGAAAGGGAGAATGAGATGGTGCTGGTCCCRCAACTGCAGAAACACCAGATGGAAATCCAGAGGAGGCCATCCTCTCCCTGTTTGTCAGTTTAGAAAATTCTTATTTGAATCCAGACCACAGTGCATCTCTGACAACTGCAGGACTATCCTGCATGTCTCGTTGCCTTTTCTACTGTGGTTTAAAATTGGGTTGAAGAATGAGCATGCCAGGAAGGTGCTAGAAATCASCAGTTTAGTTTTCCTGTGTGAGTGGAAGAGAGGTGTGACTGTTGTGTGGGCTGAGGGTCCAGGAGACTGACTGATGGCACATTCTGTTTTAATATGTAGCTGGTGTTGCCAGCCAGCTGGCTCACAGCACCAAAATGGATGAGCTGTCTTGTTTGAAACAATTATTTTGTGTTTTCTCTGGGAGGCCTTTTCCCAGCCTTGAGCTTTTCTAATCATCATTTTGCTCAGTCACTCCCACGGATGCCCTGCAGGAGTGTGCTGTCCTTCACAACTTTTTCCTTCTTTGAGGATCACACACTCTGGAGAGGTGCAGACTGTCATTGTCATCTCTGAACCAAGAAGTCATATGCTTGGTTCTCTTGATCTTCCCTCCATCACTGCAGGCAGACTTTGCCACTGAAACCCTCTGGAAGTCTTTCCTGCAATGCAGTGCCCACTAAGTCATGCTGGGGCTGGCTGCAGTCCCTCCTCAGCACTAGAGAAAAGACTCTATGCCCAGATACTTGGAATTATGTTTTCCTTTTTTGTCCCTGAAAGACTGCATTGCAGACTCTCCTCTTAAGTGGCTCTGGACACAGTTTGACTCCAGACACGATCTTGGCATATTGGCAGCCTGGGACATGCAGATGTGGTTCTTCTGCTTAGTGCTCACTCTGCCCAAGCCTTTAATCCTGATTATGCATCTGAGTGTTTTTGCTAACATTTATTACCCATAAAATCATGTTGCATCCTTAATTCCCTTTTCTCTTGAAGGGTTTCCTTTCAAGCCATGTAAGAAAGGAAGGAACCACCCATTGAGTGCAAACAGACCTGCTTTCAGTTATATGAATTTCCTTAGCGATTCCATGCAAATCAATGAATTTGCTTTGAAATAGATGAGTGTGAAGGAATGCTGCAAATGGCACCACCATGCAAATGGAAGCTCAGTAGCCTTTTTAGTAATTCACAGCCATGTACTGGAGCCTTGTTGGAAACTTTTATCAGAAACCTGGTTTTGTCTATTGTCCTTTCAGCAAAAAAAGGCACAGAACAAAGGTGTCATTTTTTATTAGCTTCAGCCTTTATATACATTATTTAAATTTCTTTCATGCTGTAGTTGTCTCCATGGCTGTTATCTTTTAAACATTGACCAGTTCGGGTCAGGATGTGGCAATCCATGGATGGTCTTTTGGTAATTATCTGTGGGTTGATTTAGTTTTTTTGGTTGGGTTTTTTTTTCCAACTTTACCTACAAACTCTATGTCTAGAAAGCCCACTGCTTTGGAGAGGTTTTTTTTTGCTGGCTCAGACTGTCAGTCATATCTGCAATCTTACAGGAGGCTGGAGATATTGGCTGTGCTGTCTAGACTTAAAAATAGGCATTGAAACTTTGCTTTGGTGAGACAAGTAGTTTTATGCAGAAATAGCTGTAAGACTGGCTGGAGAGGCCTTCCACAGTCTTTGTAAAAGTGAAGGATGTCTTTGGATGGTCACATCTTGTCTTCAGCCTCCCTTTTCTTTTCTGTCTGACAAGTTATAAACTTRTGCATTCACTTTGCAGTTGAGATAGAATGATCCTGAATGTTTAACTGTTGTGTCCATCTTGCTTTATCTCCTGCTTTCCCGGGAGGTGCAAAGTGACCTACCCATGGGCTATGAAGATGCATGTGTCACAAGGATGAAGTTTAAGCAATTTAATAACTCATATTCACTATTTTTGAGCACCCACCTTCATGTTCAAAGAATATATTTCATGTCTGAAAATTGTATTGCTCAAACAAAATGGGGGAGCACTTTCCATGAAGGAAAACCACACAAGAATTAATCAGCATCTTTTAAGTTGCACATTGCAACACTGAGGGTTGGTGCTGGGCTGGAACTTCTGGGCCTCTGCATGTGGATGATACTAAGGGTGAGTCCAAAAGTACAGATGTTACCTAGCTCCTATGGAGTATGGATCCATCTTGTCTAAAATCGACTAAGGGATCCTGAAGAATGAGCAGGCAAGCCAAAAAACTGGTCTTGGAAATTTTGTTTAGATCTYCCCTCACTCTGAGAGTAAGGACTGTTCACCAAACAGAGCTGTAGGTGTACACTGTTCTTCAATTTTGTAGTAATTATAAGATATAAGATTGTTCACCAAATGTTTCCTTTTCCTTTTTACACAGATACCCTCTTTTATAAAYCTGTATTGTTCAGAACATGTCAGTTGTTTTCTTAGTTACCTGTCCTGGCTTTTTATTGTCTCTTTTGATTTACAATGCTGGTCTCTTATGCTATTTTAAAAGGATTAAAGTAGAAATTATCTCAGTCTGTTTTTTTTAATAGAAATTGGAATTGAAATTCCACATCACTTGGAAAATGTGATGACATTTTTTAAAATCAGAATGGTCTGTTGATTTTTTCAGCAAGTGTTTTCTTATTTGCAACATCCTTAAAATACAGACAGATGGATTGTTCCCTGCCCTCTTTCAGGTAGGGGTGAGGGTGAGTTCTTGCCTTTAGTGAACATCAGATTCCACTCTCCCACCCTCTCCAGACTGCAGCATTCTATCTGGCAGGTCCAATATTATAACTGTCATACCAAACCTTTGCAGAATATTGCAGGTAGGTGTCCCTCCAACACATTATTCCTCTAGGGATGTGCCGGTTTACACGTTTTTTTTTTGGTTTTTTTTTTGTTTTTTTAAGAAAAAATACCTTCCTTGAGTTGAAAAAATCATTACATTGATGTTCTTTAAACAAATAAGCAAACAAGCAAATAGGTATGACTGGTTCTGTTGTGATTTTGTGTATATATTGCAAATGTATGGAAGTAAATTATGAATTTCGGAGTTTATAAAAGTTGTGGGGTTTMGTTTGGGTTTTTATGTKTGTTTGTTGGTYGGGTTTTTTTTAAAGCTTCCAGTCAGGGATCACAACTGTCTAGGCATAAGCTTTAATTCAGTAGGAACATGTATTTCATTCCTTGAGCTTAGGGCTTTGAAGTACAGCTCCAGTTCTGACAAACACTGAAAGCCAGTTATGATGCCTGAGACTGACAGTTTATTGGTATAAACAAATATGCTTAAATTTTATCAAGCATTAGGGGCGTGATCCTGTAAATCTTCTGTAGAAAAAGTGCTACTGAGTACCAGCTTATRTTCTGTATATTTTAATTTTCATCACCATCTAAGTGTAAATTTGCGTAGATTGATAGTAAATGTATATTTAACAACAAGATTTTGTGAGTAGTATGCCTCTTCAGAAATGCAGTCATTACAAGATTCTAGGGAAAATTGCTTGAAAAGAGTTTGCCCAAATGGAAAAATAATGTAATTTCTATTCTGCTGCTGTGGTAGATAGAGGGTAGCATCGCTGGAGAAGTTTAGCATTTTGGTCAGGATCTACGTGTTTTACGTGACAGGTCTTGTATTTTAGTTTTATTCAAATCTGTTGATTTCTGTGGGAAAATCAGTGCTGAATAAATTTGGGGACAGGTATGTTATGCTGCCTATCCATTATTGACATTGGAATGTTTCAGGTCACTAGCAAAAAAAAGCTTCCAAAATCTGATTCCAGAAGCTGTAGGGAASTGGTGAGCTGGATTCCTGGCTTGTTTGACCAGTCCACATTGTGAAAACTGTAGTCAGGATTTTGGGAAATATATTAATGATGGATGGAAGATTATGGTGASTCTTGCCTGTGGGAAGCTTTCCTGGAGTTATGCACCTCAAAATTGAAACAACCRAATTTTCAGCCAGGGATCTTGAGTCTTCTTCCCTGTTTAATATTTATTTCTTAAATATACCCACTTATTTCAGTAAGTAAGTAATTTACTTGTTAAGTAAGGAATTATATATGGTAAGTGTTGAACTGTTGAGGCGGAGCTGCAAACAGGGTATATTTTTAGGCTTAGTGGAAGTTGCATAAAGACTTAATTAACCTTTTACCTTAAGATGTCCTTTTCTATYCTTTGCTTAAATTTGGAGACACATTGGTAGCTGAGATAGTCCTTGATGTTTTCTGTGGGTTTCTCTGTCTTGGTTTTGCAAAGATTCTAAAAAGATCACAGAATCACAGAATGGGTTGGTTTAGAAGRGACCTTGAAGATCATCCAGCTCCAACCCATGGCAGGGCATGGGCAGGGACACCTTCCACTATCCCAGGGTGCTCAGAGCCCCATCCAACCTGGCCTTGGATACTTCCAGGGATGGGGCAGCCACAGCTTCTCTGGGAAACCTGTGCCAGGGCCTCACCACCCTCACAGGGAACAATTGCTTCCTGATMTCCAATCTAAACCTCCTCTCTGTCAGTGTGAAGCCATGCCCCCTTGTCATGTTGATCCATATATTATTGTAAATGTTAAGCCTTAGTTCYTTTAGAAAGCTTGATTTTAGTGCCGCTGTCAGTTCCTTTAACCAGAATTAAATTCATGTGCATGTAGTTTTCRTGTGTGACCTTATTTGATGAAGACAGATTGGGAAAAGTTGGCTAAGAAACATTTATGAGATCCTGTAAAAAGTAAGGATGTATATTTTTGGAAATGCTTCTTATTTAGATTGCACCCTAAAAATGAATTGACTTGAAAATCTTGCAACCAAATTCTTTTTTTGTTTCAGTCAGTGTGTCTCTGAATTATTTTTGTAGATATTTGAAGCTGTTTTCTGTTTCTTTTTTTTCCTCAATATACTACCTGTATCCTAAAGAGGCATTTTTTTTTCTTAAGGAGAAAATGAGGATTTCATTTACTAGTGCTGTCATTCTGGCACGTTCCRAGAACATTATAATCTCTTGCAGTTTTAATTAAAAGGTAAAGTCATTKCTTTCCTAGTAAGTGCACCCTGCTGTATCATTCCAGAGTAAGGAGCCAATCTGCCTTGTCCAATACTGCTAATTTACTCTCTGTGAATTAAAATGCACATCTTTCTSTGTGTGCCATTTGCTCTTTCAAATAGCTGATTTTAGTCAAACTATGTAACTAGAACATGTGTCAGGTCTGAAAGAGGAAGAAACATGATAGTAGTAGCAGGTAAACTACACATTTGCCATGCAGCTCAGTGCTATTTAGATAATGTTTGGGAATGAGAATAATGACATGCCAGGAAATACATCCTTGAAATTAAGCTYCATGTGTCTTGGGATGCAGCTCACAGTGCTGAGCACCTGCTGAAAAAGCCCTCAGTGGGACAAACCTGGGTTATCTGCAGAGTGTGTCTGTCCCTCAGGAGCTCTACAGTTTTCCTGAGCCAGTGTCCACTGACGTCAGTGACAGTCTTTTGGTTTCCTTTGCTCATCTTGTTGAAAAAACAGGTCTTAAAAACTGCCCATAATAAACTTTAATTGCTCCCACGTCTGTGATTTTCACCTCGAATGTGTTGCCCATAACTGCCTTGAGAGGTGCCTSTTTTTACATGTTCAGACTGTGGTCAGACATCCCAGCCCCTCCGTGCTGTGCCTGRGTCTGTGTCTGGGTAGCGTGTTCCTCCTGCAGACCAAGGGGACTGAAGATCCACCTTGSCAGAGAGCAGAACAGGGAAGTTCTCACCCTCTCCTGGAGTCTTCAACACTGATGAGGTCTGCTGCCTTCTTTCTGCAAAGGAGTGCTTGTGTTTCTGTGTTTCAGGGGATGGTTGTCCCAACTTCTGTCCCTGTGACACATCCCAGGAGCCTCCTCAGTCCCTCAGCTCCAGTTGAGCAAGAAATTGGGTCAGGTTTTCTTTGAGCCTTTTGGCTGCAAGCAGAGGTGCACAGTGACTGGAAGCACCAGTGAGGCCACTGCTGGGACAGGGCTGAGAACAAGGCTGGACCTGCCTTTTTTGTGGTCCCTGTRTGACCAAGAAGGACCAGATTCCATCCAACACTATTAGAAATTACTGTATTCTTTTTCAGCCTTGTATTCATACCTGTTACCTGTACTTTTGTCTCGTTAACAATTAGCAATATCTTCTTTAAAGCATACTTTAATTAGCAGGGCTAATGAGGCAGTGGTTGCCTGGCAGACTGAAGCAATCATTTATACCAGCAGTTTTCAAAAAAAGAAGGGTTATAGGAGGAGAAAAAAATATTTAACTCTTGGGAAAGTTAACTGTGTTACTCACAGATGTCTACAGAGAAGAAACTGCTCTTCAGTGCAGGGTGTTGCCAGACCAAAGGGGAGGTGAGTCTGAGAGCTTAATTTTGTGGCATGAACCATTTCTCTTTCTCCTTTATTTTTTCCCTCATCGTAAGACCTGTGCATTAATGGGATTCCAGAGACCATTGCTCTTCTAGGAATCAATATCTGTCTTACAGATGTAACTCAGCTAGGAGTCTTGATTCCCATGGTGCTTTTTACCCTCAAGGCCAGAATGCTGATGTTTGTATTTTTTCCTTCGACTAATGCCCGTGGTGAGAAAGCCATTCTTGACACTGCTTTGTGGTTTTGGGGATAGGCAAACACCCCAGAACCTGCAGAATGTCAGAAGAAGGTGAAGTTTGGTGGAGTTTCAGCATGGCTGGGCAGCTGAAATATAAAAAGGGAGGTCTTGTGGATATGCTGTGGCTCAGTGCAGGCTGGAGTGGCCAGATTCACKCCAGGGCAAATGTACGTGCGTGGCATTTTGTATGATTTTTCCTTTGTTTTGCCTCATTGCCTCTGAGCACTACAAAACATAGATGTGATACCTCACCACATGTCCTTAATGCCATGCATTGGGTTTTCTGTGAGCCTTRCCTGAAGTCAGCTGGTTATTGAGCRATGAAAAATCGTTCAATGAAGACATAAAGTGTGATTCTTGGCCTGTTTATGGTAGATTCTGAAGTCTTTATGAACAAATTCTGTAGAAAACCTGTTAAAATTAATACCTCTTTCACAAACAGAGCTGTAAGGCTTTAATGCTTCTGGCAAATAATATACAGKTCTAAAGAGCTTGAAATAAAATGTGTTCCTTTAGGTACTGAAGTGTTGTTATTATATGTCCTTAAAACGGCTGTAACTTTTYATGCAGAAAAATTAAATTGCATGAAGCAATGCAGCCAAATCAACAAAGAAATGCAGAGCTAAAGCTGCCATTGGATTCTTAATGTTGCCCTTGGTATTTAGACATTTCTGCACATGTGGTTGGTTCTCTGCCAGAGGACCCCTGAGGACTGGTGGCACTGTGTGCTCTAAGATGCCACTGAAGCTTTCTTTAAGAAGCTTTTGGTGGAGCAATAGYGTAGATCTCACTGAAGTCCAGAAAGCCAAGAACACTTGTAGTCTTGCTGTTCTAAGTACTGCCTYTAAGACTGGTTGAATGCACTGACACTGACACGTGGGCTGAAACAAGGTCCTGTGTGCCGGTTTTGGCTGAAGTGTCAGGTGTCTAAAAGCATGCTCAGGTTTTGATGACATCAGAGAATTGTTTCTCTAACTTAAGAACTACATAGATCATGTGAGTATTGTTAYATTTTTGCAAAACCTTCCATTTCTTCCCTCTACCTCCTCATTTTTTTTGTAAGCAAGATTGAATAATGTATATGATTTTTATGGGCCAGTTAATGAAAGTTGTTGGGGATGTGGAAGCACATACATTTGTCTTTTTCRGTTCGTTAACAGATTTCCTGAAGATCTGGTCACACCTTTCAGTACCTGAAGGGAGCCTACAAGAAAGATGGAGAGGGACTATTTACTCCAAGGGCATGGARTGACAGACAAGGATAATTGCTTCAYACTGACAAAGAGGAGGTTTAGACTGGATATGAGGAAGAAATTGTTCCCYRTGAGGGTGGGGAGGCCCTGGCACAGGTTGCCCAGAGAAGCTRTGGCTGCYCCATCCCTGGCAGTGTYCAAGGCCAGGCTGGATGGGGCTCTGAGCAACCTGGGAYAGTGGAAGGTGTCCCTGCCCATGGCAGGGGGTGGGAACTGACTGATCTCCAAGGCCTCTTCCAACCCTAACTGCTTTAAGGTTCTATATGGCAGCTCCCATTTAGGTACTTAGATTCCAGAATCATTGAGCATCCGACTTGTCCAGTCCCTAATGAAAGCTGCTGGGTKTTAAAATCCTTTTGAAAACATGGGCAACTTAAAAAAATTCTKTGTATGGAGATGAGCACTCAAAATAAAAACTGCTGAGCATTTTTGAAAACTGAGTCCTAAGAATCCGTCTTTCATYCTCTGAGCTGAGGATGACTGAGCAGCAATGTTAGTAAGAGCAGGCTCTGTCCCTCTGTGGCAGCTAGGGACCAGATCAGGTGCCTAGAGTTAATTTTCAAATAAACAAGGCTGCATGTTGGTTCCCTGGCATCTTGGGGATTTCTGAGGACTGCWGACGACTTTTCTTGGGGCAGAGGACTGCTGGCTCTAGGGGATCTGCCAGCCTTTGAGGCTTCCATTGTGTATTCACCCTCAGCTTCTGMACGGTTCTCTATGCTGCATGTGAAATATCCAAAATTCTGTGGGTCCTGGAGAGCAAACTGAGGATGCTCCATAGCAATGGGCTGGGAACAATTGGAAGAAAAGGCATGAATTGCCAGCTGCCTTTGACAGTTGTTTTTCTTACTGAATATGGTATTTTGTCACTTACCATCYATACTGTATTGCATAGCAGATTGTTGTTTACTTTTATATTCTGCTTTTAGAATTTTTGCAACCAGTAAATGACTTATCAAGAAAATATGTTTATGTAGAAAATGAAGTGTCAAATTATCCACTGTTTCGATTACTTGGGTGGTTGTTATTTTTTTTCCATAATTGACTCCTCTGAAAAGCCTTTCTTCTCAGAGAGGCCGCCGTGTTGTCAATCGTGCCAAATTGTATGAGATTATGTGCTACAGTTTTGTGACAGAAACTGATACTCATTAGGAAGTTGTGATCACTGTAATAAAAAGTAATGAAAAGGAGATGCACAGTTGTCTATTCAGAACATGACAAGCATTCTCTTCTTTCAGTGTCTGTCAATCTGCAGCTCCTTTAAATTACCACTTGTGCATAGAGAATTCACTCTTCCATTGACTAATCTTGTTGAGACTGTACATTCACTAAGAGACATTTCTAATGGGTCCACTGCTTATGGAAGGCTTTTGGCAACTGACTTGTCTTGGCAGAGGGAGGAAGAGAGAAGAAGGGAAAATTGGAAAAATATTCTTTTCCTCTGTTGGTCAGTCACAGTTCTGAGCACTTCTGCAGTGAGAGAAGTGGTTGGTTGCACACATTAGCACCTTACAACATTGCAAAGACTGTTCTCTCCCTGCCTCGCTTCACAGCCGTATATAAATGTTAGTACCTTGACCTCAAAGAAAACAGCCAAAGGCGAGGTCAGCACATTAAGGGTGGCAGTACCATATGGAGGCACAGCTCAGGCTTCTCTTCACTTATCTCCAGCAAAGTGCACATAAAAGTAATCAGGGTTCACATCTACTTGCTCTCACTCCTGATTTAGCTCAGTTAACTAGTTGAGGCAGTAAGTTAATTTTTCCTTGGTCATTGGTATTCAGGAAGCACTTTGGAGATGTGACTAAGATCAGAGCTCCCTTATTTTAGTCATTGTGTGCACATGTACTAAGAACTTAAATCTCTTTTATTGAGCCAATGTATTTTGTCTTGCCTTGTTGCAGGCTTAGCTGACAGAGAGCCAGTCACTTTTTAAGCTGCAGTAACCTTCCTGCATGCCTTACCCCAGGGATGCACACCCTTCCCTGCTGGGATAACTGTGTTTGAGCAAGACTGCTGCTGGCCCCTTGTGTTTGTGAGTGACAGATCTAAATCCATGCTTAACAGCCTTCCAAGGCTGGACAGATAAYGCTGAGCATCATGAGTGCTGATTGCTGGGGGATCTTTTGGAAGAGATCTCCTCCTTATGTGATCCCCATGGCTTCTTTCACAGAGTACAGCAGCTCCTCTCAGTGTTCAGAAACATCAGCTGCTTCACTGCCATCCGTGAATGTGCTGCTTGACTGCTGTCTGCCCCTTGAAGAGGGTTACATGTCATCAGCATCCTACAAAACACCGTTGTTTAAATACCTTTCCTGAAAAGAAATGCTGAATTGCTCCAATTGCTGCAGCATTTTAACTCTGAAATTGTTCTCCCCAAGTCTGCTCTGAATGAACTGAAAATTATGGTCAGCATCAGGCAGTTAGTTAAAAAGTTTTTCAAGATGACACCTTATCTCACTGCTGTTATTGACAGGAATAATCCAGTATTGAATCACTACCCATTTCAGCTGTAAATACTGAACTGGATTAAGTAGACTTTTTCTCTTACTAAAATCCTTTCCTATGCATTAATGAAATGCTATTTGAAATGGCAAGGATAATCCTTCTTCGCTTTCCCACCTTTATCTTTTGAGATCAGTTGCATGAAGGTCAGTAGTAAAGGAATGTTGTGGACAGAGGGTTTATCCTTAATCCTGATGTTGCTTGGAAGCAGCTTCATAGCTGCCTCTCACTAGTTTGTGCCACCTATGTTCACTGGTTCTGTGGGTACAGGAAAGGACAGCAGTCACCTCATTTCTTTTTATTTCCTAGATGCTTTTCTAGGCTCCAATATTAGCTGAGTGCCTGGCAGTCGTTGCTATTGCAGGCCTCTCACTGTCCTTTCTAGAGGTGGAAAAAGTGGTCTACTCATTTATGGAGGTCACCCTGAGGTGCAGAGAGAGTGACTAATTCCTTGGTCACAGAAGGAGCTGAATCCCATCCCCTGCCATGCTTGTGCAGCATCCGAGTAATAGCTGAAAAATAAGCAAGATATGATCTGGGTAAAATCCCAGCTTTCTCCTCCAGGAACATTAGGTTCACCCAAGATGTTTTCTGTCTTCTTGTCCAGAAGACACTAATTTTTTAGAAGTCTACACAAGTAGACTTCTGTCTTGAAGGGCGAGCTGGAACTTTTCAAGAGGAAGTGAATTCTTCTGCCTCATTTGGGACAAACTGCAATTGTATGTTGTTTTTGAGAAGAATATCTTCTGGGCTTGTCTTAGTCTTAAATAGTTTCATTAKCATTAACCCCATTGACTGAAGTTGTTTTTTACAGAATTCCTGAAGTTTCCATTGTCTCCAGTCTTTTCTTTGCCTTTAGTGTAGTCTAGGTCTTGGCACTCTTCCTCTGAAGAGATGCTGTCATTCCTTTYCTTTCCTCCATCAGTTCCTGTCTATGCTTTGCAAAAAGGAAAATAAGTCATGTCAGTAGGTAGCACGATATTCTCAATCTTTCTTTTCCCCATCTTTGCAAGGAAGCCACTGTTTCACCGAGATGCTTTTCCCACCAAAGTTCACTATAAAGACCAGTATAATCTATGGGAACAGATGGTGTTTTTTGGTAGATTTTGCTAAAGGGGCATCAGTGGCAGGTGCCATTTCAACCAGACTGTATAAAGGTTTTACCASAAAAGTGTGAATAATTTTTTCCTCATGAATAGCTCACAAAGGGCACTGTGATTACAGGTACTAGTTTGACCTTCAGGACAGTCTTCAGGCCTGGCATTCTCCTGGGATTTTTTTTGAAGGGAGATGTTTGGCTGGTTGTGCTGGTTGGGTTTGGGTTGTGACCTGTCATTTGAACTTCATGTAGCAATTGATGAGACTGGCACACATCTCTTCATTCTCTCTCAGTGTGACACGTAAGATGCCTGGACAGTCTCCTTCCAGCTTCTGCAGTGCCAAAGGCAACCTTGCTGTCAAGCACAAATATTATGTTCAGTCAGAGCAGACATCAGTTGGGAGCAGGCCTGGAAAATGAACTCCTCCCACGTGTCTACAAAWTGCAGCAATAGATGTTATTAATAAAATACCAATGAAAGGTTTTTAATGTACTGGAATTTCTTGCCTAGCAGTACTGTATGATACTGGTTATGCAACACTCAGTTTGCAAGTGTTCTTAAAAAGAAGTTAAACAAACCTCTTTAAGARATTATCTTGGATGTGGGTAATATACCTTCAGGCAAAGGRATGGGTGAGATTTCTTTAGCTCTAMTTTTTATCATTTGTTGAACATGTTAACAGAACTCTGGAAATATTTTGGCATATTTACCATCTGTTGACCTGTAAGAAATGATGTCTTGGAAAATCAGTGTAGAAAATTTCTGCCTAATTGGGTAATTTGAATGAATTCAGGAATTGAGGGCTTCTTTTTCAGTATGCCTGTTGAGACTGGAAAGGGRTTTGACAACATGGGTGTATGTGTGATAGATAGCTTCATAAACAAGCTTTACTCATAGCAAATATGTCTATGCTTTTGTTTAATGCATAGGAAACAATGTTATGAGGACCATCCACGGGGTAGGAGAGATGATGACCCAAATGGTGCTGAGCAGAGGGTCTGTGTTTCCCATCAGTACCCCTGACATACAGCCAAGCATTCACCCAAGCAAGCAAGCCAGCACAGCAGACAGTGAAGATGTGATCGTAATGGACACCAAATTGAAAATCATTGAGATTTTGCAGGTAACAAAGAGGGGTGGAATATTAAATAGCAGTCATTTCATGGCTCTTTCTTTACAGAGTGGCAAGGTCTGTTACCTACTGTTCTTACGATTCACTGGGTTCTCATTTAGAAATAACTCTTTGAGGTGAGGAAGAATACTCCTCTGTGTGAACAACTGGACAGTTGTGGTCCCCACCCTGTTGTACCAACTTCACTTTCGAAGGAACGAGATGCTGCAGAAACTTTCTCACTGTAGCTGTGGAACATCAGAACTTGTGCTCTAATAAACCTCACTAATATTTCCTGAAGACAGCTTGTCTGTTTCCAGTTTCTTTACACTCAGTTTACACTGGGGTAGTTGCCTGTTTGAAATATCTGACCCCCCCTGTTGCAGAAGTTGGATGAAGGGCAGAGCTCTCCCTGGCCTCACTGAAGTTTTGTGCGAGGCTGTGCACTTCTGAGGTGCATTTCAGATTTCCACAGTTGGACTGAGAACAGTCTGTGGGCTGCTGTGATTTTCTCCCAGCTGACCTGACAGGCTGTGTGACACCAGCCTGCCTCCTGAGATGCAGTTTTCACTTTGTGCTGTTAAAGAGGGAACTGGCACACGTTTGCTCTGTGTATTGAATCCCTGTTTCCTGCAACACTTAGGCCCTGAAGGAATGTTTTGTTGTTTTCTATAAATTCTCTGGATTTGTTGYTACCAATGTCACTTTTGAAGGATTCCATTTGTTCTGACTGCTCMTAAATGATTTAGATGACTCTAATTACTTGTCTTCTGAAAGGCTATAAATTGTTAGAATATACTCAATACTGCATCTTTTGGTTCCAGAGCTCCTTTTGTTTAAAATGTGGAGTGAAAGAG
>NW_026623360.1:504970-515160 GCF_030028575.1 Malurus melanocephalus
TTTTTAAGACTATATTTCTCTCTGTACATTGCTTTCCTGGTCAATGCCAGGATGATTCCAGCTCTCTGTACATTGCTTTCCTGGTCAATGCCAGGATGATTCCAGGACCTTGGCCTGGGCATTCCCTGAAGGAATGACATTTTGTTTCATCCTTTTCTTTTTGACAGCACATTCAGTGCAAGAGCACCCAGGATTGGAGAGTACTTAATCCTAATTTGTTACTTAATCTGTGGTTTGTTAGTTAAGGATTAGTCACATGGTCMAATCACTTCAGATAAGCAAGTTGTCATATGTTGGGTGAATCACAATAAATGTGCATCTATATGATCCTAGCACACAAGAAATACAAAACAATTCAGTTTYATTTAAAATGCAATGAAGAAGGATTCATTTAAATCATGTTACCTTYAATTACTGTGTTATTAGTCTCAAAGGTGAGTAAGAATATTTTAGATTTATTGTACTAACATGCATAGCAAGTACAATGGTGWTTAAAGCTATTCTATTCTCAGAAATATTTCAGTTTATAGTAATTTRATTCTCAACATATTTTCCTATTGCTTTAAGTAGAGATTTTTTAATTTATGAGTTTCTCTTCTGCCCTGAGCCAGAATTAAACAGATGGTCTGATAGACTTAGTCGACTACGCATGRACTTGGGAAATTTTTATTTTTAAAAATCTTTCTTGTACAATTCTAGGGTATTGGTTATCATGGCACCAAAACAGACAATTCCTGTTACAGCAGGTCTGGAAATCATGTTGACTTTAGCTGKAGATCAAAGAAACAGGTTGCCACCATTTGCTAAGTCACCTTTCAGATATATCTTTTATCCCTGCTGGTTGTAAAATATGTTAAATGGTCTTAAAGGTGTTTGATTATGTGCTTGTGGCTAAGAAACATCCATGTGTATAAGTGTCAGACCTTAATTTGGTACTAATGCTTTCAGCCTAGTTATTTTCCTTACTGTTCCAATGTAAAAGCAGCACTTCCAGCTCTGAATTAGGATTTTTCCTGTATGAATTTCCAGTTTCACAGCTGAGGAAAAAAAGGGCATTTGTCAGGCATCTGAGAGGGTGAGCCTTAAGCCTGTTGTACTTGCCCTCTATCCCACTCCACTTCTTACTTTCATGGGGCATTGGAAGTCCAGCTGAAATGTGAAATAATTGGTGTCAGCATGGGTTTGAAGGTTCTGGTCTAGCTCACAGGCAGTGAGGACAAGGCAGTGTGTTGGAGCCCCTGGATGCATCCAGTCTGCTTCTTGGTACTCAGCAATCCATAGGACAGAGTTCAGCATGTCTCAGGATGAGCAGGGTAAAAATGAAAGAAGTCATAGAAGACTGGTGGATGAAAGGGATTGKTTTTTTCATAGTGGACTTAAATTAATTTACTTCATCTTTTTTTTTTCTTGTAGTTTATTCTCAGTGTTAGACTGGACTACCGAATTTCCTACATGCTGTCTATCTATAAGAGAGAGTKTGGGGAAAACACTGAAAATGTTGATTGCTCTCCATCATCCCCATCTGACACATCAGGGACTGCCTCAGGTAAACCTTGCTGCTCTCTTTCAATGCAAAATAATTCTGGGTAGGCGACTGCACACAATGAGCTTAACTACACCAGAAAGACACAGGCTGCTGCAAGTTGAAAAGCTTTTTAAAAAATAAAAATTTTAAGGAACTTCACTTTTTTTTTGCTGGCCTGTCCTCCTCTAACAAGAAAGTGATTATTTTTTTCTACTATATTTTGTCCTTTTATTTGTGCTCTTCCCAAAACACTGCATGGTGGCAAATGGAGTGGAGGGCAGATTATGGAGAATGGTTGGGGATGGGTGAGGACATGTTTATGTTGGGTGAACATGGTACAGGAATGATTTGGCTTTCCAGGGAGCCTTCTCATGCACACAGAAGTGCTTAAAAGGTCTGTGTGATCTCCTGCAAGTAGGGGAGAATTGCTCTAGTTGGAGGTGGGCACATCTGTAACATAGGGGTACTAAAGTCTTAAATAATAAGTTATATTAAAGTCATTAAAGCAAAATAAGGCTGTGGTAAATAATTTGTTTTATGGCAGATATTCTAAAGTTCATGTATATGCTTTGTTGGGGTTGGCTCATGTAACAAAATATGTAAAAGTTTGGTAATCTGTGTCATTTGTGGGTTCTTGCYGGTGGCTAGTGCAGCTCCTAGCACATGTGGCCTTGGTTCATCACTACAATTCTCTTCCTCAGGAACAGTAATACACAATTTAACTCTGCCCCATATACTTTTGTTCTCTGCTACTCTTGCAGAAAGTGAGTTTTGCCTAGTTGGGGAATGACTAGTTAGACCTTTACTTGATACCATCTGCTTTAAAGGGGAACGGAATTCCATTTTGCTGTGCACATTAAACAATGATCATTGCCTTTTTTTTTATTTTTAATTTTTTCTTCTGTTTCTTTTTCCCAGCAATTGTTCCTGACATAGATGAAATTGCAGCTCAGGCTGAAACCATGTTTGCTGGCAGGTATATTCTCTGAAGTTTTATTTCCATGGATATATACATATATAGATTTGTTCACACTGGTATTTCTCATGGACAATCTCTGTTTATTCTGTGCTCATTTTCATAACCCTTTYTCTTCCTTTGCCTGCTTGTTATTGCATAAGCCATACTTGAACAGAAATGTTCCAGGAAAGACCTGGATTTCAGTCAAACAGCCCAGCTGGTCTGGAAGGGTGTGGGATTGGGTATGACCACCCTCTTTGTTGCAAGAGAGTTGGTGCAAAGTTTTTGTCATGTTCCCAAAGGCAGCTGGGAAATGGTGTATTGGGCTAAACTACACTCATCTATTTATCTTATAAAATTAAAACCTTCTTTTCTGCTGTGTCTTATGGCAGCAGTCTCTCAGTATTTCTCATAGACCATTCATGACCTGGTGTCATTGCACKTGGTGTTCAAACGCACTGGGAAAATTGTGTCAACAATAATCTCCTGTGACTCCTCAGATCAGGAGTGGACCACTTGCCATGATCTCCTGGACCACCAGAGGCCTGTAGATCCCAAGTTATGCCTGCAGAGTTTTGGAAAGGATTTCAGCTATGCTGTGAACAGAAAAATAGCTCCACGGAAAATWCTCACACTGGAGAGTTACTACCATTATCACTGTATTGGTTTAATTTTATGGGTATAATTATAATTATACCAGTAAAAATTAATTCCATTTAGACAAGGCCATAGACTTTAAAGTTTTTCTTGGAGCTAAGGAGAAGGATCCACGATACGGGCACAGTGATCTTTCCTCTCTCAGTCCCTCATGCATTCTTAATCTTTACCAGCACAAGCAATGCCTCCAGGCCTCTCCCTGAACTCCCACAATGTAAAACCACACACAGCCCTTGGCATCTGCATCTTTAAAATGAACAGAGAGACCGAATGGTTTCTTGGAAACATTATTTCTGCTTTGATATGTTAAGTGTAAATCTGCTTTCTGCCATTCCACATTATGTATATGATTCCAAAAAATATGATGCTTTTGGCAATACTTGCTATTTTTTATCTTATTTTTTCTTAAATGAAATTTTAATAGCWGCTGAAAAGGGAAGGAGTGAAAAGAAAAGGGTCAAATTAATCTCTGATGAAATGCAGTTTACTTCATTTAATTTGGAATAGGGATGAGCCTGGCTTAATTTAACCAAGACATAAGTGAATGTTTTTGCAATATAGATTTTAATCACAATGTTTGACACATTTCATAGATGATTTGCTTTTGTTCCATAATGTCCATTCTGCTATAAGATTGGTCCAACAGCATATAACTATAGGATATGAGTCCTTGTACAATATGTTAAAATTTTATTTATAGTTTCCTTCCTCTAGTGTATTCAATTTGATTTTAAGAGCTCTGTCAAGTGAAGATTGTGTGTAGAGGCATATTTATCTCAAAACATTTTATTTTTTCTTATTTACTTTACTTTATTTGGTCCTTTTCTCCCCATTTCTGTTGCAGAAAGGAAAAGAATGCAGTTCAGCTTGATGATGAAGGGGGCAGAACTTTTTTACGGGTCCTCATTCACCTTATCATGCATGACTACCCCCCATTGCTCTCAGGAGCTCTGCACCTGCTGTTCAAGCACTTCAGCCAGAGAGCAGAAGTTCTGCAAGCATTTAAACAGGTATGGATGGGCAGAGCATTATCCCAGGACACTGAATACAAGAACCTTTGCAAAGGCTGCTCTGCTACTTAAATTGCTGCTTGTTGCATGACAGTGTTACTTCCTTAGAGGTCCAGTATCAGCAGAGTTCCTTGGCTTATGTGCTGGTATATATTATAGTTCTGTGCCCCTAGAAACAGTTATTTCTGGCATTGCATCCATTAGGRAAAATGCAGGTCTGTGGTGAGCCTCTCACGTTGATCCCTCAGGGACAGAGCAAGTGTCTCATGTTTGACAAGCAGTGTCCCCGAGTCAGCAGCAAGACCCCGCTGTCTTCAGGGACACTCCACTTCAGGCTGGGTACCAAGCTCTGTTGTTATTCACCTGGTGCCTCCAGTTCKAAGTCAGGTGTCTTTGCACAGTGCTGCCCTGCCTGATACAGATGTACCCAAATAGCAGGAAGGCAGGAACAGAGCCAAGCCTGCTTTCAGCTTTTCTTCTTTYCCTCTGGTAGCGGTGCATGTGCAGGCTCCATGTGTCAGTGGATTAGGATGGGGAGATCTGATGTCATGGGGCTGCATGACAGAGACGTCTCTGTTACGTAACCCTTTGTAGCATATGTTGATAAGACCATCTGATGCTTATTTCAGGAGCTTGGTAGCGTGTTGTCTCATCGTTATGTAACATGGGGAGGTTTCTCTCCTGTAAAAACAGATGAATGATAAAGACCTGACAGGCTTTTGTTTAATGTTTTTGTTGTGCAGCATAATGGCCTCCCACCAGGTATTTAAAGTTAGGCTGCGCTGGTTAGTTGCATAAATAGCTGTTATTCCCAGGTAAGCAAACACTGAGTTGCTTAACATGATTTTGTGAAGGATGGAAAAGACTAATTGAGAAAAAAACAGCAAAGACTGTACAGAACATGGAATAAGAATGTCTGCAGATAAGCAGCATTTATAAACTCTGTAAAATAACAASGTTTTGCCAAGCCAAGAGCGATGATTATGATGAAAACTTTATATAACAAAATAGTGAATATTTGCCTGGATGTAACATGCTTTTAAAAAGAACATCCCTATCAGTGTTGTCAGTGACCCTTAATCTCTTACATAAGTATGATTTCTTAAGTGTTTATTAATTTACTGTAAAGACTGCTGTTAGTTTTTTGAATATTATCTTCATTAATAATCTTGGGAGAACAGACAGTGTTACAAAGAAAGAAAACGTGTAGATCATGCTAAATCAAGAACTACACATAACAGTGAAAAACCCAGCTAATCTGAGCAGTACAGAGAAAGGAAAAAATGAAACTAATCTTAATAAGTGGCAACCACTCAGATGGTGAGAAATTCCATGAACCTGAAAGTCAATTTGTCAACTACATTCAAAGAAGTTTTTCTAAGTTGGCCTAACAGTGTTAAAGTCTTTTATTTTTTAATATTTGGTTATGGTGGYGTAGGTTAAAACTGCTGGCCATTCTGGCTTTTCTTTGGATGSCCTGATTCCTTGTCATATCATCCCTTTCTTTTTCTTTTTCTTCTGAAGTACAGTGCTGAAGCATTAGCTGTTTCTAACTGTTGCTTCAATAGTGTGTAGCTGTATTGTTTTAATGTCMTGAGGATCATAATGAGTGCATCAGAGCTAACCTTGCATAGAACTCCAGAGCCTGTAAATCTGCTTGTGCTGAAAATGTTTTGCAGTGCTTTCAAGAAGGTGAGAGGATGTTGTGAATATTGTAACTMTCCTGTTTTGGGCAACTACAGCCTCTGGCTCTGTTAATAGTTTTCGATAAATGGGGGCTAAAAGCCTGTGAGTGCCTTGTGTCAATTGCATAGGAAGGGTTGCATAAAGCACCTGAAAAGAGAGGCTCACAATGGAAACTGTCAAGCAAATTACCCAGCCCTAAGTGCTGGTGCTACTGCTCTAATAGCTTTACAATTTCCTCTGTTTCCAGGTTCAGTTGCTGGTGTCCAATCAAGATGTGGATAACTACAAGCAAATCAAGGCTGATCTTGATCAGCTACGTCTGACTGTAGAAAAATCAGAACTGTGGGTTGAGAAGAACAGCAATTATGAGAGTGGAGAGGTGGGCGACAATCAAACCAAAGGGGGAGAAGAGCCAATGGAGGTGGGTTTAAAGCCTTTGCTCTTAGAATTGTTTCARTATTGAGAGGTTGTTTAATGAACAACTGTAAAAATCATGGTCTGGTTAARCAAAGAGGCAAAGCGAGAATGTGCAGTATTCTGGCTGAGTTCTAGGAACAGACAGAAAAGGAAATAAAACCTCTGTAATCAATGTATTCAATAATCTGTCCTGCTGCTTTCAGTAACTGCATTCTTATGTCACAGAGCTGCCTTCCTTCCTGGGTGCAAGCCACAATGCACAGCAGCACTCTGGAAATAATCTGGGAATCATCTGCTGGCAGTTGGGTTGACTTGCTGGAAGAAGGGAGGAGTAGACATTGTCCTGCAGCTAAGGGAGAGGAGCACAATCAAACCCATACTTTCAAAAATCACAAGTAGTTCCACTCTTCACCAAATGTGAGATTGACCTAAGAATGTTGAGACTTTATAGGTGAACTAATATTTTCRTATCTTTAGGCCTTGTCATACCACTTTCTTGGGATATACTCTGATTTGAGAAGCTCTAAAACTTGAATCTAGGACCTTGAAGACCTCTTTCTTTTTTCTCTTAATTTTTTTTTTTTATTTCATTGTTTGGATTTTTAAAATTTTGCTTTTCAGTGAAAACTGAAGTCACTATGTAATCATTTAGCTACAACATGAGCTTTTAAGAAAACACAAAGTGTTGCTGTGATTGAGGTTTGTGGCATAAGAGTTGATAGAGCAGGCTTTCCCACTAATATTTATTCCCACTTTTCCATTTTCCTCAGAGGAAGTGGGGGAGCGATGAACAACTGTGATTTCTGAATAGCATTTTCCTTGTTTGCTTTCCTGTTAAGAGAGATGGTAAGGATGCCTTACCATCTCCTGTAAAGAGAGATGGTAAGGATGCCTCCAGGGGAAGCCTAGCAGAAAGCCAAGTAGAGGTTGTACAGCATTGTGAAGGCCAAACATTAGGAAAAGGTTGGAGCCATGGAGAAGAGAGAGGATGGTTGCAAATATCTGTGACACACACGTGGCCCTTTAGATGGGAAAGCAGATTTTGGTGGCTTCACATGGGGGTAAATCCAACACTTCAAGGAAGAATCCCAACTTTTTGCAATGGTGTAAGGTCCTACTCCTTCTCTGCTGTGTCTTATCTGCATTGAGTGGTGTCAGAAGTAGGGAGGAATCTGGACTTGGAGCTTCAATATGTGGTATTTCCTACTTTCTTTCCTCAAGCACAGCTTTCTAGTAGGAAAGAAAATGTTCCTTCATATATTTAATGAATTGAAAAGATAACGGGGAAACAGAAAACAGAACTGCAGCAGGATTACAAAGTTTTTTAGCTGTAATACATTTAAAAAGTGYAATAAAATCCTTTTTATTCCTATGGGTAGCCCTGATAGCAAGGGAACTCCAGGAAAAGGGGGCAAAACAATGTATTTGAAACAGAGGCATCTCTCAATGGGATATTTTGAGTGTTTTTTTCCSATGAGGCACCTGTGGGTCTGGATGGATTAGCAGTGCCTCAGTAGATGCACAATATTATCTCTGGCAGATCAGAGAGATTATTGTATCAGAGCARTAATACGTAATCTGCTGGTTAGATCATCTGCTGGTAATTCCCTGAGAGCTGTGCCAGGTTACAATAGCTCAGAACCTTGTCCATCGTTTTTTTTCCCCTGCTAAATTATTCTCTAACAATCAGGAATGTTTTTTACCTGGCAGAAAAAAATAATGTTAGATAGTCAGTACTCTCTTTGAGGTCTTCAGTCAGATGTAGGAGGTGTAATGTGGGGCATCGTCTACAAMGTGTGAAGCAGGTGGCTAGCTTTAAGCAGATAAAAATCCCATGAGATCCATGCTTCCTTGGAATGGATACTGGGTAGTCAGAGCTGGATGAACCTCTAGGTCTTAAGGGAATATGCTTCATTTGCCTGTGCTTCATTTTTTCCWAACAACATTAAAGTGCACACAGGGGCTTAAATGACATGCCAGAACACTCATGTTAAACTGAAATACCTGTTGTCACATGAAGCATGTTGAAAGATGTACAAAAGGGTTTAAAAATATAATTTTTTTTTGCCTAAGTCTTCCTGAGTATTTGTTTTCAGCTTACTATCATAACCTGTGGATCTTTTTTTCCTTTTTTTTTTTAAAGTCATGTGACTCCAGAAATGGATTTGTAGAAAAAAGGCCTTGTTCTTATAAAAGWATCCAGAGTACTCCACAGGAAAAATGTCAGGTCTTACATCCATGCAGGACTGTCTTGATAGGAACTGTAGATCAGAGYTGGAAAGAGTACATGGAGTTAGGTCAGACATAAATGAGACACCACATAGGGTTAGGAAGAAATGCTGAAATTGAGCTCACTCAATAAGAACCCTGCTTGAGCAAGGGAAAGCAGATAAAGCCTGTTCACCTGTTTCTCTCTGGGAAGGGTGCTCTGGATCTGTGGATATTCCAGACCATGGAAAGTGTGATTTTTATTGTCTTGTTGGAGGATGCTTTGCTGGTGTAGCACCAGAAACACAGCTCTGAGGAGGAGAAACAGCCTTTGTGAAATGTGAAGCTGGAATAGAGTGCAATAGCATTTATGGAATTTGTCATCATTGCCATCTKCTGAGGAGCAGTGAAGTTTCAAGTGGTCTAAATTTTCAGCACCCGTAAGCACCTGGTGATCCCTCACTTCCATGCTTTTCTGCTCTGTGGCATTTTGCTTTGGTTCTGGGAATGTTTGAACAAACATCACATGTAGGTTGAGGTTGTGAATAGAGACCTGTGAGTTTGTCTCTCATTCCCCTGGTATGGAAATACACCCTGTAGAGGCCAAAGCTGCATCATGGGGACACTGACAAGTGCCTTTCTCTGCTGTCCTGCTGGGATGAGGGTGGCTATTCACTGGTGGGGAACTGGTCCAACAGAATGCTGGAATCTGGGATTCCATTGGGGGCTGGCGAGAAAGGACCTAAGAYTGATGCTGAGCAGTATTCCAGGATTTTTATGAATAGAGGAAGTAGTCTCTTTCAGAAAATGTGATTTTCTAAAGGTGAGGTACTCAGGTGAGAGCCTCTCTCACTGAGATCTCTATGCCTGCCTGTTCCCTGTGGAAAAGTGTGACAGAGAATGTCTATCATGGGGCATAATGAGGTAAGATATGCAACTGAGTGTCTTTGGTGTCCCAGTGGTGTGATTATCTCTYGGTAACTACATCCCTGACATACTCTTATGGGTTCAATAAACWACTTTTTATTTTGTTAAGAGAAAGGATAGATTCAGCAGTTTAATGCTGATCAGTATTTCCAGATAAGACATATAGTTCACGTAGATTATAAAACTACTTTGATGGAGGAAGAAGGCTGATAAAACTAGCAGGTAAATGAATCTTGGTTAACCCACAATCCCAGAATGAARAAGGGTGCTTAATTATAGCAAACCCCTGAAATATCTCCCAAAGTATTGATTCAAACAGCTAGAGAGATGGCAGCCTGCATACTAACAAAGCTAAACAAATAAAATCCACTCTTGTTACAYAGATCAGTATGGCTGAAAAGCAGTGCTGACATGCTTATAAACAACTTCCATGGCCAAGTGGTGCAGCTGTTCTTACCTCACTGGAAATTAGGACCAGATGGGATTTATAGAACTCCCGAACTTCACCATCAGCTAAGAAAGTTCAGAGAGAGGCTTCAGGATGTATAAACATTCAGCTTGACGTGCATATGTGTGTTTTAGTGTATTTCTCTTCTCTAAAACAGTAGGAAGTTTGAGGACCAATGAAACTCAGAAGTGCACCTGTATCTTCTTTTTTTTTTATGCTGTTACACTGGCTTACACCCTTGTGGTTGCACTGTGACTCAGTCTCAAGATTTGCTAGAATTTTCCTTCATGCTTTATAATTTCAGCATCCGAAGTCCAATCTTTCAATTTTTTTTTTTTTTTTTTTTTTTTTTTT
>NW_026623360.1:515201-555326 GCF_030028575.1 Malurus melanocephalus
ACATTCTCCCCTGTTTTGATTGAGATGCATGCATGGAAAGGTGTGTGGGTGTTGGCAGTTRCTTGCTGACTTGATTTCTCTTATTTATCATACCCAGCTGGGGCTTTCCAGGAGCCAAGGCCCAGAGCATACGGCGTCATGACTTGATGCTGCAGTTTAACATATGGTTTCTATTTGTTTTTTTAAATCTTTTCCTGCATCATCCAGAGACAGGAGCAGAAGCATCCCCTTTGGGGAGGAACATCTCTAATTTCCGCGTGCTACTTGTTCCTGTGCTGTTAAGGACTCCACCCTGCTTAACTGCAGAGGTTGTCTTAAGCTCTTTCTCCAGACTCCTTAGTGTTCACATACAGATTTTGTAATCCTTCCAGCTGTATTACAGATTCTTGGAACATGTGGTCACTACTGAAATACACTTTTGGTCCATCTTCTTGCAGTGTTTAAATTCCTTGGTGTGTCTGTTCTGCGATTTAGGGACATGCTCTCTTTCAAAATGATCAGGAACATGAAGGCATAGAGTAATTGCCTCAAATTACCTTGGAAATTTGAAACAAATGTAGGACTTGAATGCAAATCTTTTCACTGGTGGATAAAGAATAAATGAGTCATTCTTTATTACCTGTGTTATGTCAATTCCTTATGAGCTGCTGGGATACTTTGTCACTTACTGCTATTAAACACAATTAATTCAATAAATTGCAATAAATCTCCACTTGTCATGTGTTCTTTATTACAGGAGTCAAACATTTTGAGCCCAATACAGGATGGGACCAAAAAACCCCAGATAGACAGCATYAAAAGCAATAACTACAATATTGTTAAAGAGGTTGGTATATCTGCCAAGAAACTTGCTTGACATACYTATTTGATTAGAAGATTTAGTAATTATTTTGAAATAAAGTATCTTTCTTTGGGTTTGTGGGACAGGACTGGTTCTTTTCTTGCTTGGATGCTTATTTACTTGGGTTTTTTTTATTATTCACAGATTTTGATTCGACTCAGCAGACTTTGCATTCAGAATAAAAAATGTCGGAATCAGCAGCAACGTTTACTGAAAAATATGGGTGCCCACTTGGTCGTCTTGGACCTTCTGCAGATTCCCTATGAAAAGGTTATTTTCATAACTTCAGTGGCAGAGAACATGAACTCAGGGAAGGGACAGGCTTTAGGGGGCCCAAGAATCAATGGGAATATTTTTTTAACAGCTGAATTGTCAGCTATGGTAAAAACCTGAAATCATGATGTCATCTTCTACCTTAATAATAGCAAGTTTGGACTCAGTTTAAACACAGCTGCATGCATGGTTTTATTTAAAATTTGACTTTTGCTGCCTTGGATACCTGAACATCACAGCACTGTCATTCCTGTGTCCATTYCTGAACCAGGCAGACCTTAGGCCGGCTGTCACTTTTTGGTAGGAAGTATTGGTTTAGTGGAGTTCCTGGCAGGAARTCTAAATCCCACTGGGTACCGCTGTGGGAGCTGTTGCAGACAAATCAGATGGACCCAAAGCCTTCATGGATCAAATGAGAAACAACCTCTTTGTTTCTGTGGTGGATGTCTCTAACCACTTGCCATTTTTTCACAAGATAACATGATTTTGTACTGATTCGGTGGAACTGAGCATACAAATGAGTGAACTAGATAGGCTTTAAAAGAACACATCTTTCTGGATCTTCTAGGAATCACYGAGAGGAGGTAAAACCTCTTCTGGGCTGTATTTTCCTGAGTGTTATGTTTTAGACACTGGGTTCAGCTATTGTCAGAAAAATAATGCTTGTCCATACAGGTGGTTCATCAAATCRTACTTAGAATACTACATGAGAGGAATATAAAATGGGGATGAAACCAGACATATATTTCTGTGGGAGTGTGTGTATRAACACATGCACACATACATCTGTTTCTTTATGCAACTATATAGAAGTCAAACCTTTGCCAAAGCTTAAAATTAATGCAGAGAGTTGGGGTTTATTTATTTATTTATTTATTTATTTATTTTAAATCAAGCGCCTTAGCAATTTTTTTTTAACTAGGAAATTTTAATCACAAAGGAGGAAGTCTTACTTTAAATTCATGCTCCTACTTGTGATCCCCTATTGTCAGGTTGATTCAGAGTAAGGTACAGCTGCTGATGGACTCTGAAGGAAACTRCATCAGTTGCTTTTGCCAGAGGGGGAATTCCTGCCCTATAAAGGCTCAGGAGAATTGGTTTGTTCCTGGCTGAATTGATGTTGTGTGGTTTTAACAAGTATGTTTAGGTACAACCAGCTGATTTTGTTTGTCCTTTCTTCCTGCAGAGTGATGAAAAGATGAATGAAGTTATGAATCTAGCCCACACCTTCCTTCAGAATTTCTGTCGAGGAAATCCTCAGAATCAAGTTCTCCTCCACAAAAATCTCAACTTGTTCTTAACTCCAGGGGTAAGTATTTCATTTGAAGTAGAATATGATAATTGGAATTAAATTTGGGCTTGCTGAAAAATCCCAGTGCTAAATAAATATTTTCACTAAATTATGCCTCCCCTCCYCTMTCCTCTCTTCKMTCCCTTAGTGTTGCTCTTTATGTCATTTGCTTTAATGCTGCCATTTTAAAAGCGGAAAACAATATTACCTTTGGGGTTTTCTGGAAGTATCTATGAATATGTGTCACATCATTGTATTGAACATGATTCTGACGTTATTCATCCTGACTCACTCACTGGTGGATTGTAAAGTCAAGGTAGAAGGTGCTGTGACTGCTGTCATGAAGCTTCTGTGACAACAGAATCAGACCCATACATTTTTGTWGACAATGCTCCCATTTGATTCAGCTAATCTAAAGTTCGACCTTCTGTTAATTCATTGTCTTTACAATACACGTTTTTATCACAKTCCCTCTGTATATATTTGTATGTGTTTACATATTCTCTGATAAAATGACACTTGCTCAGTGGATTTACTGGGCAAAACATGCTTTCATTAGAAGGAGTTGTGAGTGTGAGGATTGTAGACTTTGGCCTACAGTTATTCTGTTGTCTGTTTTTACTGATGTTCTTTGGGACATAAGTGAACAGCTCTGAGCTGACCACAGAGRGAMCCARTGYCCAGATTCCATCATATCCAGCACASACTTAATTYGRGTGCCAAGGATGGAGCTTGCTTGCACTYRTRTTYCTGTTCTTTTGAAGCTGATTTCCTGATCATCCTGGTTATTGTGCTTTTGTGCACACTGTGGAGCAAACTTGGTGTGGATTCCTTTCAGGGGACACTAAACAGACACATATGCTCTAGGAGCACAGCTGAGCCTCATAAGCCTTTGGTCTAAGGAATCAACCTAGAGCAAAAGCTCCAAGAATGCACAAAGTCTGAGTCTGTGTCCTCAGCAGCATCCCTTCATGCTCCATATATATTCGTCTTGTTCCTATGCTACTCCCGGATATACAGCCCCAGGTACCCTCTGGAGTAAATATGGAAAGATATTCTCTATGAGAGTGATCAGGCTGTATGTGCAGGGATTTGCGTGCTGGAAATGCCTCCTCTGTCAGCCACAGAGAGAGCCACAGCAGCTCCTCCTCTCATTTGGTGGCCTCATTGCAGTTTGTTGGTGAGTGGGACCAGTGTGGTCTCAGGTGTCTTATATTCCAAAGACTTTGTAGTGTGCTGTAGCAGCATATAGTGTGTGTCTGTCTTCACCTTCCACATGGACACAGGTTTGGTTTATGTGCACTTTAGGACTGCTTGTTCTCACAGGGAAGCGTGGAGAAATCCCATGATGACTGGGAAGCTGGACCCCAAAGTCATTGAAAATGGCTGGTGCCCATTRGATTTCTCCAGTTTCCTGTTACCAATGAGCCTTCCTCTACTCGGGAGTTCTCCCTCAACAACCTCAAAGTGGATCTGCTCCGCTCACAAGGCTGTTTCTGATCTGTTTAGCTCCTGGAAGCTGAGACCATGAGGCACATCTTCATGAATAATTACCTCCTGTGCAACGAGATCAGCGAGAGGGTGGTGCAGCACTTYGTGCACTGCATCGAGACCCACGGCCGGCACGTGGAGTACCTGCGATTCCTGCAGACCATCGTGAAAGCAGATGGCAAATACGTGAAAAAATGCCAGGACATGGTAATGACAGAGGTAAGCAAAGGCTTCACATGCTAATCACTCGAGTATTTTGAGGCTGTTTTTCCTGCTCTTGATACCAATGAGATATAATGGCACCCTCGCTTTAGAATTTTAAGCAGCATCACAAATAATGAATATTTTAGCAGACRTTTTTGGGAGTTTGATCTAATTTTGTAAGGCCATCTGTATAACTACTAGAAAGAAAACATGAGTGTTAGCATGGTGATACAGAGATGTCTATTTGTAGATGATGTAGCATGGAAATCTCAGAGTTACATAAACCTTCATTTTCCTGTAATGTAATTTAGGATCACTTTTACCCACTCTTGTGGCATGGATTTGCCATATAAGAGGCTCTTAGCTCCGTGGATTTGTCTAAATAGTGTTGCAGACCATTTTTTTAGCATGTAGCAATTCTACATGCCAGTTTCTGCCTTTTTCGTTGGTTTTGTTTTATTTCAAAGCATTTCTGTGAGGATCACTAGAGCTACTCTAGCTTTAACTAGCTAGATTCAGAGTCTGACCCAGTAAATTCCACCAAGTGGTTTGTGAACAAATCTTAATGCCAATAAATTTCCCAGAAAAACACCTAATTGACTTCTCTGCAATTAGGATTTGATATATAGTGAGCAGGATAAACGAAGTCTTCAACTTGCAGACACTCGTGCATTTAACAGTAATTATGTTAACAGTTCCTTGAGATTAATAAGTGGGTAAAGTTGAATATGGTGGGAAGTCATGGTAAGATCAGAGTATAAGGAGCATTTTTATTTACTTTACAAAGTGCTTTTTTTTTTGGCTTGGTTTGGTTTGGTTTTTTTAAGAGATGTCTTCACAAAGAAATCGCAGATAAGCTCTAGCTTTTTGTGGTATGAACTAAACTAAACCCCACTGAAATTTTATTCCACAGCAACAAGAGGAAAAACTTCTAATTAAGAAAATAAAGCTCCTGCCTACATGGGTAACCTTTAATGAAATTCACTTCAACCTTTTCAATTTGACTGAAGTATTTTAACATGCAATATCMATTACAAGCCTTTGATTTATGTAATTCAAACATTTCTTGTGCCTTTGTGGTTTGWGATTTTTCTGCTTCCACCAAAGGCTTGTGTAGTGTTTTTTTTATCATCAAACAAAATTTTTGGATTTTTCTCTATTTAAATATATTTTGTTAYTGACCTATAACAGCACAAAGATAAATTGTCATATTGCATTTTCAAYGTGACTCCATGATGAAAGCAAAATTGAACTTGGTTATGACATTCACATTAGGTCCTGCMGGATTTTGCTGGGGGGAGGGAGCAACCCTATTTTGATGAAAGAGGGTAAGATAATGATCTGTTTTTCAAAAAGTAGGAAATTACAGGTAAGTAGTTATGATTTCTTAGAAAAGGATCCTAATTGTGAAACTTGAATGGCATTGGAATGGCAATCCACTCTAAAGGGAACAAATGGCTGCAATTTGCCACAGAGTCAGGACAGTTTCTCAGCAAAAATCTGCGATATGCTTTGTGACCTTAAACAAGTGGTGTAGCTCTTCCTGTGCCTCCAGATGGGGCACATAAACAATTTACCACAAGACAAGATAGAACCTGACTGTACAGCTGGCCTCAACTCCTCCTGTGTTTCCTTCCACCCACAGGAAGTATATTGTAGCTTATTCCTGTTTGCTGGGAATGAGGAATAAATYCTATATTTACATGTTCTACACAGATGAAGGAGCACCATGGCAAGAGAATACTGTCATAAAATACATTGAACATCCCCAGTCTGGCTGATTCCCTTGTTCTCATCTCCTTGGTCTCCATGTCTGCAATGATGTTTACCAACCTGAAGGGCTCCTTRGGGCACTTTTTCTCATTACAAGCATCATTTGAAGATGAACCGTACCTATCAGTGCAAACACAGTTACAGAAGGGAAAGCAGAATTTACTTTGAGCCAGATCAATGTGTCAGCAGAGTTTTCTATCACCTGTAGTATTCTGGAGTAATATTTCACAGAGCATCAACAGCTACTCCAATACTGACCAGCCTTTATTATATTTCCATAGAGTTCTTAACTCACAGAAAATATACTATAATGGAAGAAAATGCTGCTGGGTTGTTTTGTACCAAGCTCTTGTCCCTTTAATTTTTTTTTTCTATGCTGTGGATTGTCCAGAAAATGTCTGAAAAGTCATGGGTACAGAAATACTTTAGAAACCCCAAGATAACTGAGAAATAAGAATTGCAGGAACAACTAGATTCACAATTCACTCCAGCCAAATGTCAAAGTRAAAATAAGCAAGAAATGGGGAAAGYACAAACAGAAAAGCTGTGAATTCAAAATTTGAAGTGTTGAAACCCTGGAAAGTGTAATGAAATGTTTCTTGACTTTTCATTCCAGGAGACTAATTTTAATTCCTGTTCTGGCTGCTTTCCCATTTCTCAGCAGCTCCAGCAACCTCTATGCCTACCCTTGAATTGAGTAAGCTGGGATTTCATGTCATGTATGGACTGGAATAGGTCAAGTGCCTAATTCACAAAATACGTGAGACTTTTGAGTTGCCAGGGCATGTTCTGTACTGGGAGGGGGTTTGTGGGAGTTTTTTTTCACCCACATTGAGAGTGGATTGTGCTTAAAAGGACAATGATGGAGAGAGGATTCCAAACAGGATTAGAGCAAAACTCTCCAGTGAGATGTGCTGAGATGGGGCTGCCGGCATCCAGCACTGCTCTGGATCCTCTTGAGATGAGCAGTGCACTTGTAGCAGAGTCAAATATGTATCACATACAACAGTTTTCTGTTAAATGAAAATGCTGACATGCATTGATAAAGTTATGACCCATTGGCCAAATTTGGGTGGGAAAGATCGTCCTTTGTTTCCAATGCAGAGCAAATGTGGGAAAAAGTTGGGTGCAATTCCTGGTGAGCCACAGGCTTTTTGTGTGAGGCAGCATGGAAGATTCAATCTCACTGCACCTCAAGTGTCTATCTATAAAACAGGAAAAATAATGCATCCTGGCCCCCCAGCAGGAGGTCAGGATAATTAATTAACTGCACACAAACATYGAGATGGTAGGAATAATAAGGATGGCATGCTGTCTTAGGTAAAGATAGAGCTCTGCAGAAATGAAACCTCGAATTCAGCTCGCATTAGTGCATTCCTTGGTGAGTTATTCTGGATTTGTACTTGTGTAGATAAAAGCAGAAGTCTGCCTTGGATATTGTTTTATGCTCATTTGGTAAGCCACAGGAGAGTAATTTCTGTTTGGTTGTTAGGGTTTTAGTTAGAGAATCTTTTTATACTTAGAGATAGAACTAAATAAGAAATTAGGAAAATCATAGCATCATTTAGGTTGGAAAAGATGCTTAAAATCATTGGGTCCAAAATKACTGCAGCACAGGGTGCTCAAAACCTTGTGATCTCTTTCTCAGCTGATAAATGGCGGCGAAGATGTGTTGATATTCTACAATGACAGAGCATCATTCCCAGTCCTGCTCCAGATGATGTGTTCGGAGCGAGACCGAGCCGAYGAGAGCGGGCCCTTGGCGTATCACATCACCCTGGTGGAGCTGCTGGCAGCCTGCACMGAGGGGAAGAACGTGTACACAGAGATCAAGTGCAATTCACTGCTGCCACTGGATGATATYGTGAGGGTAGTGACCCACGATGACTGCATTCCTGAGGTACGATTCACGGAGGGAGGAAGCAGACTGAGCATTTTTAGGAATTCAGACAATGTTTTGTTGTTTATAATGTACTGACTAGTTGAATATTTGCACAGGAAACGGGCTGGAAATGGATGGTGCTTCTTAAGATGAGTAAGTGAGAAAGGATAGACAGTATTTATTCCACAGAAAATTCCTCGCCCGTTATGCTTTGTTTGTCAGCTTTCTTGGCTTTGTCCAGCTACTGTCAGAGTTTAATGCTCTTGTAACTTCTGGCTGTAGCTGTGAAGAYCCAGTGCAGTGGTTGGTCAAGCCAATGTTTTGCCAATGCCTGAATTTGTTGGGAATGTTGGACAAAATTCTATCCATGCTGAAGTCAGTGGGAATTTGGGTGAAGTCTCATTTTATTAAACTCAATTGCAGTCCCGCARATATTTTTATTCACTGCATATGAAGGCACTGTTCTGCACCTGTCATGCTAAAGTGGGACTGTGATACTGTCTGGTGGGAAAATGGGGCTCAAAACAACAGAATTGGGGCCTGCAGGAGTTAAAACTCACTCTGTGCCAAGAAAATTGCCCTTGTGATCAACTGAATCTTTTATTGAAAAAAAAATGTTTGCTTTGCTTGAAAGTTCCTCTTAACATTAATTTTAACAGATGAGAATTAAAAAACAAAACCCAAACAAATGAAACCTAAAGGCCTGATCTGAGTTTTCTTTCTCTGCATTAAACATTTACAACTATCTCTCCTCCTTTGACTGTGACAAATTTTCAGTGCATCTGCATATGTTTATATTTAATCTAYACATTTTGGGCACTGAATATCCATTTTTATGCTGTGCACATGCYGGAGAGAAGCACCACTGCAGTCCTTCTCCTAAACCTTGTGCTGCCATTGCTGCAGTCCCAGTGCTCCTGTGACAACCTTTCTCTGTCATTTAGATCCCAAATGCAAGTGCTGCATCAGGATTGTGGCAATATAGGGACTGCAGTTCCGGCTCTGCTAAAGACTTTTTATTTTATATTTGGCAAGCCTGTCACAAGGCTTCARCCCACTGCAGTCAACTGGCAAGTGCAGGGGTGTCCTGCATTTTGACAGCCCCTGGCTCTGAAGCCCAGGGTTTGCTAGCCTTAATATCAGTTAAATATCAGAATTACTGGTTTGTTTTGTGGGGGTTTTGTCATTAGAGTAAGGTTGTTTGCAAAACCTTTTCATTTTTCTTCCTGTGGTTTTTCAGTAAGCACATGAAGGCATGTGTTGCCCTGATYCTCTTTAAATCTTCAGAGCCAAATATATGCATTATTATGGCTATRAATGTTTGTTAGTACTGGAAGGTTCATCTGTATTGTTTCAGTATTTTTGCAGATAGAAAACATCACGTTAATTTTTTTTATTCTTTCATTTCACAGTGATTGTGTTTTTACTGTTCCTGCAGGTGAAAATTGCCTATGTTAATTTTGTTAACCACTGTTATGTGGACACTGAAGTGGAAATGAAAGAAATCTATGCCAGTAACCATATTTGGAAGCTGTTTGAGAACTTCCTTGTTGATATGGCAAGGGTAAGCTTCACCAGGTGTTAAATATTACAGAATACTCATGGGTGACAACTGAAMTAACAATAACTTTTTTTGGTGAATTCCTTTTATTATGTTAACTCTTTTTATTCAAAGCTGACAGTAGGATAAGTGTGGTTGGTTGGTTGGTTGGTTTGTTTGTTCAACAAAGAGTCATTACTAAGTTCTTTATCATCATTTAACCTGCTACTAACTAGCAGCCTTCCCTTTCTAGAAGGGCATCTTAGAACCCAAATTCTCTTTTCTTTCAGAGACATAAATCAGGTGTGTGTACATGCCTTTGTACATCTTCTGAGAATGTGTGTCACATGTCATTATGGTGGTGACCAAAAAAACCCCACATCTGTAATCTCTTCCTTTACTCTGTTGTTATAGTGGGGATCAGGGATCAAGATCTTCTTTGGGTCATGTTCCTTCTTTAACCTCTGTTTTTGTCTTTTATTCTCCTGTCACTGCATTCTCACTGCTGATGTGAAAGGCAGGTGCAGAGCTATGGTCCCTCAGAATACTAACTCAAATATAAATTACAGCTACAAGATGACAGGGCACAGTCAGGCCCACCATTCCTGTGGTCCCCAGTGAGATTCACTGTGTTARTACTTGTTGAATTAAATTTTAAGTTACAAGTTCAATTAAGCTTCATTTTCTAGGTATTGTGGGGGCAGAAAACAAGGGAAATCTTATGACTTCCACAGGGATTAAATACAATAGTAGAGTCATGAGGAGAAGCCAGTATGACATAATGAGTATGGCCTACACTACACATCCTTTTCTAGGAGGTTAATGMTTCTTGCAATTATAAATAATAACAATATTGATGCCAAGCAATGGTGTTGCTCTTTCTGCTCAGGAAGTAGAAGCACAGCTTTCTGGGTTTTCCCCAGTTCACWGTCCAGTACATTTTATAATATTTAAGTTCTYGYTCCTTGCATCCTTAATTTTGTTGAMATGAARWAAAAAAGGGTTAAAGAATCTCCATTCGGTCTGCAGCGGACATTGACCCCAAAATAATAGTGTGCTACCAAATAATTTCTATGACACCTATGGGGAGAAAATACTATGAATTCTGGCTAAAAGAAGAATGAATGCACAGACTTGTGCTGTACAATAGGCACTGGGACCTGTTCATTTCTCAGTGAAACAGAAATCTTATGAATAGTTGASRGYTTTTCTTTYGTGGTTGGTTTTTCRGTTTTTGGTCATTTTTGCCCCTGGGAGCAGGTTATGGCTGTAATGRTTTTGCTGGKTTTTTTTTGKTKTTTTTKGTTTTGTTTTGGTTTTTTTTTTTTTTTCATGGTAGCCATTTTYAGCAGTAATTAGTCCTCTACAAACSCTGTTTTCTTGCTGTTTTGTCCCTGTGGTTGKGTTATACACTGAAAGCCTTTCTGGGYAAAATRACCTTGGTTGAAAATTAGGATGAGAAACATCCTTGGAGGAGTTTTAACCTTACTGGCTTTACCTCGAGAAGTATTTTCTTCTATTTAATTCCCTTTCTGGGCTGCCCTTTTCTGACATGTCCTGACCCTGACTTCCCAARCAGACTATCCCTCCTCCCTAGCCCTTGAACCTGGCCAATTTTCTGTGCCCCTGGGCTAGAAGCAGACAAGTAGAAAGAGAGCTCTGTCCAGGTTTCCTCTCATGAGCCTGGAAACAARCTGCACTGTGCTAAATGCTGCAGGGCTGTCCTGCTGCTGACAGCCACTGAGCTTGTTTTCACACACCCCTTTCAGAAGAGAAATTAGACCCCAGGTCTTCAGAGGTGAAGAGGGAAGGATTAATGGTGCATTTTGTGTGYGGGTGCAGTTGGCAAAATGCAGGTTTATTTTGCTCTTCTGTGAGCATGTCAGAAGTGTTCTGCCTTCCTGCTTTCCAGCCATGGATAGCTGTAATTTCCAGGTTATRGAGAGTATTTGTGCAGATTTGGTGTTCTGGAGCCCCGACAGAGCCCATGTTATAAATATATCAGCRTTCTGTAGCTATCAGGACAGTTAGAATGCTGTCAGCCTCATGAAAGATGTTACAATAGCTTTCAAAGCATTTAGAAAAAGAGCCCTTTGATCCTCTGTGTTCCAGTGAGCTAAAAGGGATGCTTTTGCGTGGGGGAAGGGGAAATGCTTTTCTTTTAGCTGCTACAAATGCCTGTCAGTGGGTGAGTTTGTGAGCTTTGAGTCTGTTATTGGAGAGCACCAAGGTGAAAGACGGAGAGTGTTATCCTCAGGTTGGATTCCTTCTGTTTTAGATATATATTAAAAAAAAAAAAAAAACAAACTGAATTTTTTTGTTATCCTCTTCTGGCTTGAGGAGTGAAATATTTAGTCCCCAACTGTCATTTTCCTTTCAACAAGGTGATGCATTGCAAAGCAGGCATGAGGCGGATCCCTGCAGAAAGTGGGTTTGCCAAAAGCCGTCGCGCTTTCAAACCGTTCCTACGGTTCCTGCCAACCTACTTTCTCCTGTGTGTGACTTACAGCGCTGTGCTRAGCAAAGTGGGTGCTGCTGAAGGAAAGGCTTCCCTTTCCTGCGTGTGGCCCAGCCTGTGTAAGTCAGCAGCTGTAGTCTGAGCAGGATTAAAGAAAAGAGCTGGGATCTGACAGCTGTAAAGTCATCCTGGCTTTCTCTGCAGAATTTTTGAAGTATTATTCATGTGAGTTTTGGTCCCAAAGCCTCTTAAGGGGTTTTTAAACACTGCTTTCTCAATCCTCATCTCCATTTCATGCATTTCAGGTCTTTTTTCTTCCAYGGAGGAAGATTTTTCAGTCCCCAAAGGGCAGAGGGATAAGAACAAATGAGAGGATTTCCAAATTCCTTCGGTGCTAGGAATTTTTCAGGCTGGTGTTGGAGCAGAGTGGCATCCCCACATATGGCTCTACTTTTCAGGCAACTGAAGGGGAAAGCTTAAAATTGTTTTGGAATTTAGTTTTGGTGATTTCTGAATTCACTGTGCTAGCACTGCAAAGCTCTGTCTTCCTATTGGGATTGCAAGTACTGAGCTCAGAGCTACTGGTTCCAGCCAAAATTGGCATGCCAATTAATTAAAAGCAAAAGAACTTCCAGAGATTTTTAGAACTATGATCTCTTTTTTTTTTTTTTAAAAAAAAGAATTTTTAAACAAGCTTTGATTATTAACTGAATAATTTATCTTCCTGAGGACTGGGGGGTAGTAGTGGTGTCACACTTTTCCCAAAACAGAAGGGCTGAAGAGTTTGCTATTTCATTTTAGCCTCTTGCTTTTCTGACCAAAATCTTTCCTGAGGTGACAACAAATGCACTCTGTGGAGGTATGAGTGGTTTACCTGACACATTTTAGATAAGCAGACAAGCAAACTCCTCAAGATGCCTCATTTGTCTAGGCTGCAGTTTCTCTTTGGCTTTTCTTCTGCCTACTACATGACAATGCTTGTGTGYTAGACCCAAGGTGCTTCTGTGATCCCTTGAGCTCTGTCACACCCTGAAYACAGGTGCTTTTGGATGTCTTGTCAGTAAACTTCCTTAAAACAGTCCTGGTGAAATTGCTGTCTTGTGGTGACAGTRGCAGTGTGTAATTAGAGAGAATCTTTGCCCTGTGTGAGATTCAGGTGCTGTGTGGGTTATCTCTCTGTTTCTGTCACCAATTTTCCTCTGTGACCCTTAAGCAATTCACTCAGCTCCYCTGGACTCCCAGTCCCTGAAGAGATGTAATGGTAAGTGTGCACCACTCAGGTTTGTGATTATGTGTTAAATGCACAGATGGCAATGAAAAGGCTGCCCCTGGAGTCTGTACACAAAATAAATTCTGCTTTTCCATAGATTCCCTAGAACATTGCAGTTGTCTCTGGCTTGTGTAGGTGAAAGAGAAAACAACTCTACCTTCATTTCTTGYTGAACATGACTACAACAGCTTAATTAAAGGCTGTTGGAGAGGTAGTATGACTACAGTCTGTACTCCTCATTTGTCCAGTCTTGGCTTTCTCACTGTTCTTGGCTCTCTSCAGACTCCTTTCAGTACTGTGTACRCTGACATGTGCAAAGTTAATGTGACTCTGTAGAGATGTTCACAAGTGGTGAAGAGAAATAAAGAAAATACTGAAGGATGTAATCCACCCCAGTAATTCTTCCCTTTCTTTAAGTGTGACATCTTTAYGCAGCCACAAACCTTTAGTGTCGCACCAAAGGGAGTGGTTAGGAGCCTTTTGTACAAATCTGCCCACTTCCTCCCACCCTTTAATCATCCTTCTGTGCTCCAGAGTTGTCCTGGTATCATCCATTCCCTGCTWTCATTGTTTTAGCTTGGCTTCTATATTTTCCCCATGTGGCTTCCCTAAGAATTGCTGCCAGTCTTCCACTACCATCCTAAAGGCTGTTGGTATTGAGCGTGCTGTTTCCCTTCTTTSCCTCCTTTTAAACATTTTTCCTGCAAATGAGCTTCATGTCTGCCATCCAATTGTGGTGATTAATTGCTGAGAGAAGCTAAATGTTGTATGAAATCTTTCTAACYTCAGTTGTTTGTGTCTCATCTGTCTCTGAAGCATCTTCCAACCAGCCCYGCAGTGGGAGGAAAGGTCCATTTTCTTCTTGAATCTGTCTAAATGTGTAAGTGGCATGCAGTATGCTGACTTAGGGGGATCTTTCCTTCATGGTGTGGGAAAGAACAGGCAGGCAGCCAGAAAGAGCTAGTTTAGAAGAGAAGGATATTCAAAAGACAACATGGACCTCCAAGAAGAAAGATAAGCTATCACAAATCTAGCTTGGACTCTTAACATAGTTATCACTGATAGATTTTGTGTAAAAATCTTTTGTTTTTACATTAAGAAGAAATATCAGAAGTACTATAATAAATACAAAATAATGAAGCTTGCTTATTGGAAAGAGCTAAATCTCATTGTTTCCTCCTCCTTCTTCCCTGCAGGTTTGTAACACAACCACGGATCGTAAACATGCAGACACATCTCTGGAGAAATATGTCACTGAGCCTGTCATGAACATTGTGAGTGGCTTCTTCAATTCACCATTTTCAGATAACAGCACCAGCCTCCAGGTAAGGAGCAGAGACACAGACAAATAAGTTATTTGGATYGTTAATGAGATATCTTCTGCTACCAGCTGGAATAGGAATGCTGTCTCTTTTCATCCTCCTTTAATTTCTCTGTCCTCTCTTACATCACTGATTACTAGCTTAATTCCTCTTTAAAACACTTAATTTTAATCACTTACTTCTCTAAACCTGACAGCTCAGTGGGGTCAGATTTACTTCTGCCTCTTGKGAATTCATTGGAGGGGGTATCCTTGCAGAATAATCTTTGTATTTGTGTGAGGGAAATGCTCTGTTCACAGATGGGAGACATATTTGAAAATGGGGAAGACTCTTCTGTCCTTCTGGTCTGTACTGTGGTTTTTTTTATATCAGTGGCAATCTGATGACAAATGGCATGATTTGGCCTTTTTAGAGGTGCAGCATTGATTTCTGCTCCTGCCAGACCTAAAGATCAAAGAGAATTTAAAGGAGCTATAACTTGAGTCTACAAGCTAAAACCCCCTTGGTTTACGTTGTGTCAAACCCTAGGGCTGCTGTGAGGAGATCCTTAAGGATAAAATTCCATATTTGTTTTTGTTTTCAGACACACCAGCCTGTTTTTATTCAGCTGCTGCAGTCTGCTTTTAGAATTTACAACTGTACCTGGCCAAACCCAACGCAGAAAGCCTCGGTGGAGTCATGTATCAAGACTTTGGCTGAAGTGGGTAGGTGCCAGGTTTCACTTTGATTATTGCTCTTTGTGTTTAAAGATCTGACTTGAGGTTTAGCATTTTTTAATTTGACTCTACCATGCTGAAATGGTGGACAGTRGTGATTTCAGAAATCCTGGCTTCTGAGGTTGAATTCTTCCTTCTTTTATAACCCATTCAAATCTGCCCCATCATATAGGGTTCTTAAGGTGAAACTGGTAGGTTAGAGGGATGAGCTTGCTAAGCGAGTGATGGTTGAACTTTCAACCATCAATTTTAATTTGATGCTTGAAACTTTTGATGGTTTTAACTCTTCAATATCAAGCAAGTTATAATATTAAATCACAACATAAGCAAAGGTGTCCCTGTTCAAGTTTTTTAAAACTTCTTATCCTACATTAAAAAAAACTATTCTTCACCAGAACACAGCTAAGACTGGCAAAAGTTAATTAAGTTAAATTGCCATAAATATGATTTTTAGTCTTCTGCTATGACAGAATGAAGGATTATTCAATATAGTTTCCAAAAGTCAGTGATGCTGATTGTTTGTCGAATGAGGTTCTGCTCAGTGTGAATGAAAGCTGAGTAGAGGCAGAAATACGTAGAATCTGGCTAAATTCTATTGTTGATACACTTATTTTAAAATATTAATAAATAATGATAAAACAATATGAGAGGATCCCTGAGCCATCTGCAGCAGTGTAACAATCAACTCTAAATTTAGATTTTTGGAATAGCTTTACAAAAGTATCATTTTACATTTTAGCCAAAACATCTCATTAACTTTTTGTGCGAATGTGAATAAGCAGTTGCCTAAAAATTTAGCAACCTTCAATTGTTTTATTTGTTGTGCAAATGATTTAATTATGGATCCATCTGGCAAGAGAACTTTGGAAGTTGAAGATATTTAATTTCYTTTATGCTACAGCTACTACAGTCTCACATAAAGTTCCATCTCTACAAATCCTTGTTTGTGTGTTTAACACTTATGTCCTTGCTTTTCTCTGGCATTTCTGGAAACAGTCATCAATAAATTACTTCCTTTGGGAGTCTGGGGAAGGGGGGATAAGTAGGGCAGGTGAGAGTGTGTTTGAGACAAACCATGCCTTCTGTGTGCTCGTAGATAGCTCAATGTCTTCACTTCTGTAGAGCTGCACCAAAATCAAATCCTRGCTCAGAGGGGTCATTGTGTTACCTCACACAAGATGAGTGTGTTTGGAGATATCTCAGCATGGGTTTTTTTCCCCTTTGGCTATGTGCCTACAGCACACAGCTGATTCTGGCATGAAAAATTCCCAGCAAATTCCAGAGATCCAGGGCTYTGCAAATTGCCAGATGAGTCAGGCCAGGGTCTCATTGGGCATTCTCTTCTCCCAAGGAGCATTGTGCTAGGACAAGAAGAAATGGCCTCAAGTTGCACCAGGGGCGGTTTAGGTTGGGTATTAGGAAAAAGTTCTTCATGGAAAGGGTTRTCAAGCACTAGAACAGGCTGCCCTGGAAAGTGGTTGAGTCATCACCCCTGGGGATATTTAAAAGTTGTGCAGACGTGGCACTTAGAGACGTGGTGTAGTGGTGGACTTGGCACTGTTAGGTTACTGGTTGGACTCTATCTTAAAGGTCTTTTCCAACCTAAATTATTCTATGATTCTGTAATGTTGGGACAACCAAGCTGAACTTGTCCCCACAGCAGCTTGACAGGGAAACCACAGGTCACCCTAAGGGGATGGCAGATCCAGCYTCATGCCAGGTGTGGCAGCATGTGAAAGGATTGGTGGTCTTTGGTGGGKAGTCTGTGTACCTCTTGTTTCTGGGGGATCCAGGAATGGCTGATGTCTGGAGTTTGCTTCAGATATGTGACTTAGTTCCCTATTTGTGGAATTTAATTTCTACCTTCCCTACAGTCCTTTCTTTTGTTCAGGTTTTGTTTTTTTTTTGTTTTTTTTTTTTTTTTTTTTTTTTTTTTTTTTTTTTTTTTTTTTTTTTTTTTTTTTTAGAAAAAACTCTCATGATGTCGTATGGGTCCAACCTCATTCTTGCTACTCTGCCTTCCCACTCCTGGGACCCCTGCCATGCTTTGGGCACTCTCAGGTGTGACAAAGTGGAGCTGAGCTGTCGGTGAAGGGCATCACTCCGTGTCCTCCTCTGGGACTTCTCTGCAGCAGGAGAAGGAATAGAGAGGCTGAGAACCCCCTGGGGGTGCCATGGGCTGGCAGCCTCAGAGCAGCKCCCTGAAGGCRCAYGCCAGCATCCCCASTGGTGATTTCCTTGCCCATATCATRACAACCATTTGGGGATTCATCACTAATAGCGATATGCCACACGGTAAAATTGTGTCATGTCAGACAATTGCCACGTTTTTATTTAGTGTTTTATTTTGTCAGTGCAGAAAGGGAGAGTAAGGAAAGAGGTGAGGGGGATTTCCTCAAAGAGCAAKTTAGCCAGAGAAGAAGTGGAAGCAGAGTTTTTGATAAACACCTCTGTGCAAAATTTACCGGGACAGGGAAGATTTTAACTGTGGGTGATACTTGGTGTTTTTAGGCACGGTGGCAAACGTGTCTTGCCTGGCTCAATTGAGTAGGCCTGCTCTTCTCTGTGGAAATATTTGGGAAAAATGCCCCAGCTGAGGGTACCAAAGGCTTTTACAGCCAAARCCCTTCTGTGATTGCAGTGTATGCCTGGTGCCTTTCTCTGTCGGGTGTTCCACTGTCCAAAATGATGCTTGGCTTTGAGAAGCCAGAGACATCTTCCATGACACAAACATAGCAGCCTCCTAGTGCCTCTTTTGCTGGCTGTGTATGTGGACCTTTTTTTCCCTCTTCTGACTTGAGAATCTGACAGCTTTAATGTTAGGGCCTTCGTGTTTCACAGCAGGGCTTTAAAAAGCCTCTAAAAWTTTTTTGCCTATATCAGAAAGATGGAGTATTGGACAGATTTACAGCAGGGACTAAAGACTGCTACAAGAAAATAAGTGTAGTGTAGAGTTGAAGGAACAAACATGATTTTTTTGTTGGTGGTGTCATTGCCCTGGATTTACAAATGAATCTCAGGGGGAAGAGAGATCCTACACAGATTTCCCAAGATATCAAAGATCCATATGATGATTTGCTTTAAAAAGACCCACTTCAGAGCAAGTTTAAGCAACATGCACTCTGCCCAGTTCTTCCTGGTTGTTGCTGGCAGGTGGGTGCAAGCACTGCCTCAAGAGCTTAAGATCATTGCATTTCCCTTCTGATGAGCTCTCTAAGAATGTACATTACCTCCCAGGTCAACAAAAGGATATTTTACAGAAGAGTATATTTTTTTAACACTGGTAGTTCAACTACACCACAGGGAGAAAATACATAAACTTTTCACTTGCTGCTTTGTCTCCAGGCAGTTTCCTGCCTCCAGTTCAGCAGGAAGCTTAGAGGCTTTGCTCCTCTTCCTCAGCAGACCCCTCTGTGGTTCCAGGAAGTTTGGAACACACAGATACTGATGGGCACCAGGTTTTTATTGCCTGGGAGACATCTGGCTGCTTGGCATAAATAGAAAGCCTTATGAAATAGTATACATATATTTATGTGACTTGTTCATATGGATTTCTGAAGCAGGTTATCACAGTAGTGARAATGAACACGTTACACATACATCACTTTTGCCTTTTCTCTGTTGTTACATAGGACTGAACTTTAGCTTGAAAATGCAGACCAGAAAATGTATGATCCAAACAACTCCCATCTCCCTGGTAAAAAAAGCAACAAATGAAAAATGTTTAAAAGTTCCCCAGACCCTTTGTGAAAAGAGAGGAACTAGGACATCTAACCATTAAATTGATTTCGAATKAATTCATTATCAAGGCAGTTTCAGTCTGTGCACTTTATGATCTTTGCAAGGTTGAGAATGGTGGAGGCCAGTCTCAAAGTTTGCATTTCAAACCACATACTGTCCTTCCGTAAAGACTGGAGAATACCTCCTATCCTCACAACTAAAGGTTGTATATCTTAAATTGCATATCCTACATGGCATTGGAGCYGGGTCATTCTCCCAGGGCTGACCAATCCTTCAGGACCCATGCAAAGAACTGTCTTTGCTTCTTAATTAAGCATAGCTTCTTGTATATTCATCTCTGAGYATCAGTTTTCTGGTACAAGGGCAAAGGTGCTTGTCTCACACTCTGGTCTCTGTAGTATCCATTAGTTTTCTCCCTCGTGTTTTTAAAAATTGAACCTTCCCTTTGACACTGTGTATATCCCAAGAATGTAGTCTGTGTGTGCCTGTGCTGTGACCACCAATAATGAAATAATTGGAATTTCCCAGACGAGTAAACTGTGCCAGATAAAAACCTGCATTTTGTTAGACTATGTCTCTTGGCAGACCCTTTAAAAAAAAAAAAACAAAAACTTGTTAGCAAGCCAAATTGCATTAGTCATATCAGATTAGGATCTTGTGCAGGAGAAGCAAAAGGAGAATTCTTGTTTCCATCCTACAAAATTTGAGGTGAGCCCTGTAAGATTGCCATTTCCTAAGTTGAAAACTGGAACAGGTACAGAGGAAGCACTGCTGTGGTGGTCAGGGGAAAGGAGAACTGTGTTCCAGGAGGGGAATTCAGAACCCCCATGTGTTTTGCCTAGCAAAACACAGACCTGTGTTGTTGCTCTTTAAAAGTACTTAAGAAGATAGATAGTCACAGAGACATTTAAGCTGAAGGACAGTGCTGACCCAAAACCAACTGGACATAAATTACACTAGGTTGTAAATAACCTAAATAAATTTAGATTGTAAATCAGAGGATTGGAACCAACTTTGGAAGGATGTCCTTGGTCRATGGGCTGAGAGAAAGTGGAGGGAGGAGGGGTGGCAGATAAGCTGCCTTCATTTTAAATGGGGCTCAATAAATTTTTCCAAAGATATTAAAGAACATGGGTTGTCTGAAACCAAGAGCATATGGTCTGAAGGTGTAGTGAAGTCCTTTCTACTTGAGTATTTATTCTCTAATTTAAAGTCACCAATACMTTCTTGTATGGAATCCAAAAAAACCTCTCCCGTGGCTCTTCTTGRCCATCTTTATGCCCTCTAAAGCCCTTTACTTTTCCCTCACAAATGACAAATAGAAAACATTGAACATAAAATCTAGGTCACATTTTATTGCTTCTTTGGAATTATTATGAGTATTTTAATGTCCATATAGATGAATTTTCATRTAACAATTTTTTTCAGTCCTGAAAATACGTTTACTTCACTTCCCATTTGAATTTTAAAATCTTTTTTTCCATTTTATAAAAAGCTAGACCTTCATTTTCAATTTTTAGTTCAAATAAAATAATTATCCTGTTGTTACTTTTTTGACAGCAAGAAGAATACATTTCAGATGAAGCACATATTTTATTCTATTTTAACTGTTTGTGTTTCCCTAATTGCAAGAAAAATTCAATGATGATCTTTTTACAGGCTGATAAATATTTTAGCATAGATTTTCTGTTGGAAAAAAACATCCAAGTGAAGGGTACAAGATTGGCAGGTTTGTGTCTTGTCTACACAAAGCTTTTATTTCCCTTAAAAAGTCTTGCTGTCGCTAGCATTAGTGTCTCTCCATCCAAATGCATTTGTTAAGCAGTCAGTAAATGATTAAGGAGCTGGAGGGACTGATTTATGGAACAAAATTAATTGAACTAAATATGCATCGCTCCGTTACGTGACAACTGGGAAGCGTGGGAGAACATGATAGATCTGTCTGCGACTACCAGGGGGTGTAAACTGTGAGCAGAGGAAAGGATTCACAGCCAGGTACTGCTGAGGCTTTCTCCTGACCCACATTGCCCATTATACCCCTCCCTGAGGGGTTCTTACTGTTGAAATGCCTGTGTGTCCCCCTCAAAATCCACTCCAGGGACGGTTTAGGGTTAATTAGCTGTGAAGCCACTACACCCTGTTGTATTTTGTCTATACTGCAAAAGCTAATGGAGTGAAATTTAAAATTAGGGAGCAATAGGCAGAATCAGTGAGAATAGCAAAGTTCCTCATGGCAAGGTAGATTATTCTGAAGAATGGGCTTCCAAGGAAAATTACAGACAARGGCCACTTCCTGGAAATCCTTACAACTAAATTGGTCCTCAGGCAGCAGCACAGTGAAAGGATGGTGCTTCAGGAGGCATTCCTGAAATAGGTCCAATTGCTTCTGTGAAGAGAACTATATGCAGGTAATTTAACAAAATAACACCCGGGCCCATTTCACCCTGTGGGAGCAGCGGGACTGTGCTCCTAGGACTGTGCTGGAGTCTCGCTCRCTCCTCAAGAGCACCTTGATTTTTAGCTACTTTATTCTTGACATTCATGGMGCCCTTTTCTTTTGAGTCTCCGAGTACTTTTTCATTGTTTAAGGAGTAAGGGGGAGGAAAGCTGCTGATGCACTGGATACCCACAGAACCATCCAGCAAAGGGCAGAACATTTTGCTGTGACCTGGCTGAATTCATGGCACCTCGTTTCTTATCATTGCCACAGGTCCTGTTTGCTCGCTCATCTTGGCTCTCTTGTTGAGAGATAATTGGGAGCAGCAGATTGAGAGTTAGTAGTTCAAAGGATTTCCCCGAAATTCTATCTCCTCTGACACTGGCAAAACGATGTCATGTATTCAGGGTGTAATTAGCCCTGTGCATGCTGCCCTARGTGAGAATTGGGCACTTATAAGCCTGAGATGTGCCCTCCACTGCAGGGCAGAATTTACCTTTGCTGRAGACATCACAGAATCACACAATATTCTGACTTGGAAGGGACCCAAARGATCATTGAGTCCATCCTGGTAAATATCCTGCTGGATATTTACGTGCAGATAGCCAGGTAGCTTTTTCCAACTTCACCAGTCAGATAAAAGACAGAATTTTACCCCCTCTTGGCTCCTTTGTCTACCAGCTCTAACTGTACTTTGCAAGTTTGAGTGCTGTCCAAAAGTATTTCTAAGTGGAACAAAAATAAACATGCTTTTAAATATTTGATGTTGATACTTTAAGGGAGATTGACACATTTTGAAGAGGAAAGCAGCCTACAACACCTAAATTAAAAATAAATATTTATGTTCACATTTGTTCATCAGCTTTCCAAAATGTAAAAATATGTTTCATGTTGTTTTAAATAATGAAATGTGAAACAAATGAAAGATAAACTTTCTACAAGCTGCAAAGAAATAAGAAGACAAAGGCTTTGTTTATAGCTTAGACTTCAACAGTGCCCTTTGACAACCAATACAAATCTTAATTACAAATGGAATTATACATGTAAGAACTGCTCATAACAAAGGAATATTTTTTTCTCTCTCTGGTTTTCTTTGTGATAGTTTTAATTAGCTGCAACTCTTTGAACAATCATAGTCCTTGACTGCTCCTCAGACACTGATGGAAGTTGTTAACTTCAAATGGCATCTATAGGACTGCAGAAGTCTAGGTTTTCCTCTGAGCAGTGTGCTCCCCATTGCTAAATTTATTCTTCGATATATCAGGACTCTGCATACATTCCACTTAATTGAGAAGTAAGCATTGTCCAGTAACATTCCAGTGATTGACATTAGGACACAATAAATTGGAGTAATAGGCTGCAGCACCCTACCCACACTGGCAGAACTTTAATGGACTTCTCTAGTAAAATAAGCAGCAACAGGGCAAATGTGTTTTGAAAAATAGCCCAGTCAAATTATATGGAAAAACAATCATTAGAAATAATGGCCAGCCATACATGGCATTTTCCACACGTTAATCAGGAGCCTGCCTTCAAAACAAATGGAGAGTGGAAAGGAAAACTCAATTTGTGTCTTCCCAGCTTGACCTAAAATTTTTTTTTATACATTCCCTGCGGCCAACCATTTAAAAGAAATGCTACCAGGAATGGAATTACAGAGCTCTCCTCCATCCCAGTGGAACAGCCTGGTCCACAGGGGAAGCCCCCCATCCTGCATCAGGATACAGCCTTGCAGTGGGAAGAGAGGAGAGTGCCCTGAACCTGCAGAATCCATTAGAGGGATGAGAGTGCCCCTGACACGGCACCCTTGCCACAGTCGCTAAGGCTGGGGGTTGAGGTGTCACAGGCAGATTTAGGTTTATACTAAAAGCTGTCATTCCRATCTAGTACTGAGGGGAAGAGAAAGTTTGTGCCTGGGATCTGTGACTCACTGTGCTTGGCAGCACTGCAGCCTTCATTCATCAGAGCTGTGCGCTGCCTCTGCCTGCACGTCCTCCCGTGGGGTTGGCTGCATGGGCTGTTTGGGAAAGAAGGGCATCTGCTGACTTCACAGCTTCAAGACTTAAAGTTTTGTATGTTTTAAGATCTAGGAGGGAGGGAGGGAAGGGTGGAATATTTTTGATGCCTTCCCCCACTGTGGAARGCCCTTTAGTGTGGAATGGTGGGGAAATGCCACAGAGAAACTTCGTGCAGAACTGCAATTTGGGCTAATGGTTTTTCAAAATTCACCTTGTTTCAATAAGGAAAACTGAAAAATGACTTATTAGTCATTATTACAAATGAATTAAAACTGCTTCTCCATTTCACTTCTAAGTTTTTATTAAACATAAGYTGTGCCATGGAAGTGAAATGACGTAGAATACAGAGTTTAATCACTGGAACAGGACCTAATCTTTCAGAGATACTGCTGCATTGATCATAGAATTACAGAATGGCCTGGGTTGGAAGGGACCTTAAAGACCATCCAGTTCCAGCCCCAGTGACAGGCACAGGAACACCTTGCACTATCCCAACCCAAGCCCCTTCACTTGGACACTTACAGAGATGCGACAAACTCTTTTTTATTGGTTAAATTTCAAACAACTCATTCTGAGTCAGAAAACAATGCACTCTGATCTCCAGTGGAATGGAGAGAAGCAACTAAGACAGAGATTTTACTGAGGGAGAGGGCAGATACCTTCTAACATTGCCTTCCAAACTTCCTTTTCAAACAACAGTTCAGGATGCCATAGCAGTTTAATAGTGGAGTCCCTGTAAGAATTCCTGCAAGTCTTTCCTTTTTTATTTTTAAATTCTGGTATTCGTTCTACATGTCATTTCATGCCTGTTAARTCTMAAAAATAAAAAAAAATAGYRTTTTCTAGGTACTGGTTAATTTCTTTTTARCTATCATTTAGACTATCAGATATTTATTAACTACTGGATATATTGCAGTGGCATCCAGGAACCATCCAGGAATCCAGGGTCTAGCAACCCTAGCAGTATAGGAAACACAGAGAGAAGAGACAGTCTTTTTCAAATTGAATTTGTATGCACTTGGTTCCTCAAGGTCTTCACAAGAGAAATTCACAGAAAAGCAACCAAGAGTACTTGGGATAAATTGGATAAATGTGCATATGCCCACTAGAAAGAAGAATTCTAGAATTTGCTTCTGAAGACAGTAAAACTAACTGTTTAAATAATAAYACATACTCCTTTTGTTGCATTTATTAATATATCTGGATTTTTTCAAGTTAGTAAAACAATTACTCTGTTTTAAAAAATAAATGTCTGTGTCTATGCAAAAATRTACTGGAAACAGTCCTCATCTCATTTAAAGTAGTACAGCTTCCTTTCTTTAACTAGATTATGGCTGATTTCTACCACTTAGAATTATATGGAATCCTTACATTTAAGGGTCCTTATTTTTAGGATCCTTATTTTTAAAACTTACTGAAGTGGTATCACCCTGCCCCTTTACTTCAACAGGATCAATCTTTTGCATGCCATGATCCTCATCAAGTTTTTGTCACTGTAAATGTCTTGGGTTTTTTATTCCTATTAAAGCAAAGAACCGGGGGATTGCGATTCCAGTGGATTTGGACAGCCAGGTCAACACCTTGTTCATGAAGAGTCACTCCAACATGGTGCAGAGGGCAGCCATGGGCTGGAGRATGTCAGCCCGCAGTGGACCTCGCTTCAAAGAAGCTCTTGGTGGGCCTGCCTGGGATTACAGGAATATCATAGAGAAACTACAGGTACAGACATAGCAAAGGGCTTGGGCAGCAGGGGGAGGGCAGTTGTGTCACATGTGCCAGATGTGGAAAACACCAGAGACAGGCACAGAGCATTTGTGGTGCTGGATTAGAGGAGCCATTGCATTTCTGTGTGGGAACAGCTGAAGGTTCAGCTCCTCTCTGTGCCTGGTTAGAGCAGGGCCTGTTGATCCAGGACGGGCATTTGGGTCCTACAGAGGTCAGGGGTCGGAGGTGTCCCAGAATGAGCTGAGCTGGAAGGGTCCCACAAGGATCATCGAGTCCAACTCCTGGCCCTGCACAGACACCCCAGCAATCCCACCTGTGCCTGAGAGCAATGTCCAAACACTCCTGGAGCTCTGGCAGCCTTGGGGCCCTGATCATTTCCTGGGGAGCCTGTTCAGTGCCCCACCACCCTCTGGAGTAAGAACTGTTCCCTGATATCCACCCTAACCCTACCCTGGCACAGCCCCATCTGTTCCCTGCATCCTGTCCCTGGTCACCACAGAGCAGAGATCAGGGCCTGCCCCTCCTCTTCCCCTCGTGAGGGAGCTGCAGAACTGCTGGGAGCTCTGCCCTCAGTCTCCTCCAGCTGAACAGACCAAGTGCCCTCAGCCACTCCTTGTGGGGCTTCACCTCCAGACCGTTCCCCATCTCCATGTCCTGCCTTTGGATGCTCTCTTAACAGCTTTAGCTCTTTCTTATATTCTGGTTCCCAAAACTGCACACARTATTCAAGCTGTGTTCTCTTCAAAGTGCTCCAAAGAGCAGGATCTCTTTCTGCCTCTCCATGGCCACACACCTGTTGTGGCTGCAGAGAAGGTACTGGAGGTTTTAGGAGCCACTWTGTCAGGTTGTGTCACGGAGATTTCCATGAGATGGAGATCACCTTGTGCATGTAGAGCTTAAACAGMATCAGGGGTTCATCAGCTGAGAAAACAGCAGGACCCAGACAAACAGAGGGGCCCTAAACACCAAGGACACAACACCTGAGGTGACGCACTAACTGTGTGTGATCAGCATTGTTTTCCTAGCACACCATCATCCTGCCTGTTGCCATTGGTTTTGGGAGCAGCACTTCAGAGGAGAAATTTGAAAGAGAACAGCAAGGGGCACCTTCTCCCCCTGCCCAGCTTGAGGAGTGGTGTGAAGAGAGGCTTGAGGTGGCTTTACTGTCACCTGGCTTGCCCAGTTCTCTTGCACCATCAGAGTATGCCAAGCAGTGCATCACCCTGAGCTGTGCGATTCCACAGTGATGTTGTTGTAGTTCTCTTGCACTTTTGGATGTTGTTCTCCTGTCTTCCCTAGGACGTGGTGTCCTCCTTGGAGCAGCAGTTCACCCCCATGATGCAAGCTGAATTCTCAGTGCTGGTTGATGTGCTGCACAGCCCAGAGCTCCTTTTTCCTGAGGGCAGTGATGCCAGAATAAGATGTGGTGCTTTCATGTCCAAGTAAGTGGCATCCAGAGGGGCCTATTTGTTTCTTGGGAARGATGGCAGGGTTTTAACATTTTCAACAGCACTTACCTGTGCTTTTCAGCAGAGATTTAAGCATTCTGGTGTCTGAGTTCACTATTGAAAGCTTAAAGTGAGGTCTTTTTCTCCATGTTTTGTGTTTCTCAGCAGTTTTGTTGTCTGGGGAAAGCAAGGGGAGAGATTGCTTGCCTTACCTGCTAGAAATGGGTTGTTAGTGGCTTGTTAAAATTGTGGCAGGCTCAACCTACTTCTGTTTTCTTAATAGGCTTGTTTTGCTATTACATTTTCCAAATCAACAGCAGAAACTTAGACTTTCCATAGCAGAATTTTCAAGAATTCATAATGAAACAGTGGGGTGCTCAAGGCTTGTGGGTTTTTTGTTGGATTTTTTTTTTTTTTTTGGTACAGCAAATAGATATTTTTATTTTAAATTGCCAACAGCTCTTTAAAAATACATTTCACTGGCACCCCTATCTGGTCTTGAATTATTAGATGTTTTATTTGCAGTCTGTGCATTGGAATAGAGTCTTGCAAATTTTTTATTAGTCCTCAAGTGAGATGCCCTCCCCGCCCTTGAGAAACTATAATTTAAACAGAGATAACTTGGGGGAAATTAATGTATTTGGCAGCTCTCCTGATTCCTTGGCTATTTGCATATTCTGCAGAGGTAGTATTATAACAATATACTTTATATGTTTGGAAATTTTGTTTTTAAAGTTTAATTTTGTGATTGGCTYATCCCATGTCCTCTGTCCAAACTCCTGTTCGAAGCCAGCATGAAAATGCAATRAAGTTTTCTGTTYTCACAGAATCACAGAATCATTTAGGTTGGAAATGCCTCTAAGATTAAGTCCAACCTGTGATTGATTTCCACTTTATCAACCAGCCCAGAGCACTGAGTGCCATGTCCAGTCATTTCATCAACACTTCCAGGGATGGTGACTCCATCTCCTCCCTGGRCAACCCATTCYAATGTTTAACAACCCTYCCCAGGAAGAAATTCCACCTGATGTCCAATTTTAATCAATTACTTCCCATGGCAAAGTAGTCCCTAGATAATGTAGAAATCCCTAGATAAAGATGTACTTCTTTTAAAATGTTGTTAGTCCTGCAGGCCTGAGAACTGCTTGGTTTTGTTCTCAAAGCTCATTAAATCAGTGGAGATGACAGTGGGACAATGTCCCCACTGAGTCCAGGATGGCATTAGCAATCCCTGGAGTCATTTAAAGGACATGTGGCATTTAGGGAAATGGTTTAGTGGTGGCCTTGGCTGATAAATTAAAGGTTGGGCTCGATGTCTGAGAAGTCTTTTCCAACCAAAATGGTTCTGTGATTCCAATTTAGCAGTGATCAGGATGTGATCAGTTCTGTTGGGATTCAGTTGGGATTCTGCTGGGATGACACAATAATAGGTCTCCCAGCCTTGGTTCTGGTGGCTGTGATTTGGGACCATTAATRCTGCCATCTTTCAGTGTAAATCGATGGCACTGTGCATGTGTTGCATGCTGATCCCAAACTATAATTTGATGAATTCTTTTTTATCCAACATAAGCCAGCACTGGTACTGAAGGACAAAAAACCTGTCCAAGGCCCCTACATTTCCTCCCTTTCTATTTTCACAAACATTTYTCCAGCAATGTGTGAACCAGTGCAAGGACCTGTGCACAGATCTGTTCTGCACAAAGAGAGAAAGGCTGCTTCTGGTGTCGGCTTCAGCTGACTGAAATCCAAACTCCTGTCACAGTCATAGCTGGAGACAGAAATGTACCTTGTTTTCTGTCTTGTCAAGTTGTTGTGTGAATGTAAACAACGATTACRTTTCAGCCAAATGTCTGTATTTCTGAACACTTCCATGTAAGGTTTTTTGGAAAWCCTTTTGGCTGAATACCATTTGCTAATTGTATCATAAATACATTATAACCATCACAGAAGCGGGGAGGTGTAAAGGTTGTAGCTTTTAAAATTTGCAAGATGAATGGTGAACACCAGTTACCTTTAAATAATGGTTAAAATAAGTTACCTTTAAAAAAAGAAAGGATGAAATAGCAAGTCTGGATCTTCACTGGAAACCCTCATAAAAAGTGGATGTAGAATTCTGCCTTCTGTACAGGCAGTAAGATATGCAAATTGACACAAAAATCTCCCAACACCTTGAAAGTCCCATTTCCCTTTTAATTATGATTTCTCTTGCCCACTTTTATTTCCTTTCCTTGAGGAAAAATATAGTGATGGGCAATTTATGGATAAAGAAACTGTAGTATGGCTTAGCAACAATGTGCAATGCTCTTTAAGTTTTCATATTTTACTTTAAGGTTGATTAATCACACAAAGAAGCTAATGGAGAAAGAAGAAAAGCTCTGCATTAAAATTCTTCAGACRTTACGAGAAATGCTTGACAAGAAAACTAACTTTGCAGAAGAGGTACTGCTACCACTTTACTATCAAATATAGAACTAACAGCACGGTATTAAAACATTGGCTGTGGGACAGTAACAGAATCTGACATGATTTCAATATTGTACATGTTTTAGAGATAACTTGGTGTCTTAGGAACAGTGTGGTAAGGTAGGAAGTTTGGAAAAAAAGGAAACTATTTGCCTTATATAGTTTTGTGTGAGGGACTTAACAAGAGTCAAGGCAAAGAAGATGGAATAAATTAGCAGTAGAGAGTATTACAATGTATAATTATTATATATTGGATAGCTTCTCTTTCTGGAGACTAGTCTCCATATGTCACACCTAACTTTACCGTAAAATTAATGGAAATATAGGGATTTTTAATTGCAATTGTACWGTTTTTCCCTGCTGCCTATGGTGCCAGACTTTTGTACTCCACACGCTTTTCAATGCTCACAAATGTGTGAAAGGAAATCTGCAGTGTTTAAGCAGAGCTGCYAGTTTTGGGAAGAAGTGACATAATCTGTACTCTGTACGTGTCTAATTATTTCTTGCATTCCTCTCTCCCCTCATTGCCCAGTTTTCTCKTGCGAAACCAAGTTTTTCAAACACCTCTTTCATTTTGCCTGTTCCTTTAGATATCAGTAGGTAGATTCAGATTTAGATGTCAGCTGTCCCTGTTCTTTCTGAGCCTGATCCCAGTGCCTTTTGTGCAGTTTCCTCTAATCCATATTTCTGGGTATTCCCCAAATCCTTTCAGCATTATTCACTCTTAAATATGAATCACAGAGCTATCATCTAATCTCTCAGTGCTGACATCAGCCATACCCTATGCAAAAATAAACAGTGTAAGCAGAGAAAACCAACCCCATCTTCACCTCCTGCTCCAAGAAAACGGTGGCTCGCCCTGGGCAGGCAAATTCTCTTTTAATGTCATAAAAAGAATTTCACAGGGGAAGCAGATTATTATTATTCTTTATTAYTATTCAAACTTATTCTAATAGCATTCTGGGTGCATAACACCACTGCATCACATGGGAAACATAATTTGCTTTTGTACTGACCTGTGCCAAACCTCTCCAAAATAATTACATAGACCCACCATAAATTAAGCTCATCTCAGGACTACAGGGGAGGAAAAAAGGCAACACTTTCAATGCAGGACTTCAAACAAGCAAGAAGATTTGCTTGTTTTGATTGCTCYTTGTACCCTGTTGTGGATGCTGACAAAGCAAGAATGAGTTAAAGGAGGGAATTCCCATCAGAGGGAGTGTGCTCCATTGGTGTTTAGAGGCTCTCCTTTTCAGAAGTGGATAAAGGAGGTGTATTCCCAAATCCCCCTTGCAACCTCCCCCATCTCACRGGAGCAGGGTGGGTGGAACAGCTTTGTACACAGAATTTCTGCTCTGTGCTTCCTCTGGAGTCCCATTGGTTGCACAGAGGAACTTGATGAATCAGTGCAAACAAATACATAAATAAACATGCTTGGATATGCTTTGCAAGTGCTTCTCTGGCTTGCTACTCTTATGAGTCATTGTTCAATGCCATAGACTTCAGAACAGTAAAAATAGCACAATGAGTAGCCTCATGTGCGTGTTTCCCATCTTTTTTCAGCTGTGATCTCACTGCCTGCAAAGTTATTCAACTAYGGTATGCAGATATTAAAAAAAATAGTAGTAAATGCATAATGGTCATCACCAGAATAGAGCTACAAAGGGAGGTGGGACATTTTGATAGGAAGCCCGAGTCTGCTAATCACCCATCATAATGTATTTTCTGTGATAAATCTGACAGAAACCTCCAGTTTCTGCCAACTTTCCCATAGTGAGAAACAAGGGTGAAAACACAAAATAGCRTTTCTTCCTCTTTCTCTTTGCTTTAATTCCCACCACTGAGAGCCTTCTACTGTCTTTGTCTTTCATTTGGTCACTGGAAGGTAGCTTGTGTCAGTCATTGAAGGAACAAGGGGGGAAAAAAGGTGCAGGGCCTTATTTCACTGATTTTATACCCCTTCCTGTATCCACTCTGCCAACTCTGTTGTTGCAGCTCCCCTTGGTGTGTGTTTCAGGTCTCTGGTGCTCTCCTGGCTCCATCCCTGGATTCCCTCGCAGTGTTCCCTCCTGAGGCAGCACTTGCTTGGTGCCTTGTCTTGCTTAGCACCACATCTAATTGTGTTGGGAATCAAAGTTTAATTTCAGAAGCTTGATTTAAGGTATATAAATGACACATAAAGCCTCCTGGCTATTGATTGGCTTTCATAAGTAATTGTGGGTGATTATTGCAATCTCCTGGAAGTTCTGCATTAAGTCCTAGTCCTGCTTGTATTGATTAGGTCACTMACTGGAGAGAAACTTGATCTACAGMCCCTCCCTTAYAGAAGGCTCTTCCARAACGGCATTAAAACATTTGGGGGAAGCAGTGTGTGGAGGGAGCTCTCATTATCTCTGTTCAGACAGCCACTGTAGTATCTAAATGTATTTATCTAAAAGCCTGCTTCAGACAGACTATTTGAGAAATAAAACAGGAGGGACAGAAAAGACTATGCTTGGACTGGATCTGCCCCATCTATATTTGGTTTTGTAATTTCTGGCCATTTTTATACCCATTTTACAAAATCAGAAGGATTTTAGAGTGTGATTTTTGAAATTTTTTTTAAGCATAGCATTTTATCCTTCACCATTTTGCTTGATACCAGTTTAATTTCTGTGTGAATGTTGCCTCTAGACCTAGTTACGCATCTCAATTTGAATCTGGGTAACATTTCCAAAAGCACCTGAGACATGTAGACTGATGTGTGCTCACTTTGCAAAGGATTGGAGCAGTTTAAAATCTTAGCATTAAGTTGCACTGCTTAAAATGTCTGTCCTTACAACAGAGCTGATGGTCCAGCAGCTTCAGAGAGGGCTCAGAAGCTTAAATTAAACCCTCCTCAGTGAGTTAGATGAAGCTGTTGAACCCTTGACCAAATTGTGCTCATRTGGCAACTTCTCAACTCATTCCAGCTGCTGGCATGGCAATGCCTTGGGTATGGACAACCTTCTGATTTCCCAACTGTTCATAAACCAAGTCAGCACCTCTTGGGGGGGAAATATCCTCTGATGATGTGTATATGTGACAAGTTCAGTGTAAAATCATTGGCTGATCAGAGTGCTGAGGGATGATAGGGCATTACAGGATATGGCAGAATCCAGGCCTGTGGCAGCTCCRAACACTTATAAATGAATTGAGCCCTTCAGGAAGGGGTGCATGTGCTGCAGAACACAGACTTTATACTTTTATTTCCTGTTTTAGGTAYTGAACTACAGCATAAATAATTGAAAACTGCATTTTCAAGTGTCAGTAGAACAAAGACTCTGTAAGCTGCTTAATTGTCAGAAATAAGTAGTTGTGCTTTTTGCCTTATTTGGAAAAACTCATGCAAAATGTTGGTTTACTCTTMGACTTTTGCACGAGTTCATGATTTAAAATAATGGAAGTAGTGGCCTTTTGTTTTGCAGGGTTAATGTTGCTGCATTTGTTTTTAGATATAAAATGTAAGCTTGTCCYTTCCCCTTTGTTTGCAGCAACACCACCAAATATACATCTTAAAAAACAGTACAGCTTTGGTGGAAATAGAAATGTATTTTATTCCTGTGAGATGTGGTCCCAGATATGGCCACTGCTGGCTCATGGTCATTTTGTGCTAGAAGAACTGAATCTTTTCATGTGGAGCTGTTGACAAAACTCCCGTGAGTTTGTCAGAAGCAATAGTGCCAGTTTATTATTGTATTGATCTACTAGTCAGGCTGAAGCCAGTGGGAGCTGCAGGTCTTTTTCTGCTGGGATAAATGGCCTCCATGGGTTTTGGAAGCCAGGAGATTTTGCTGAGAGCCACTACAGTGTCCCAGCATTGCAGYTCTTTGAATCACAGACATTCTCAATTTGAACTGCATTCTATTGTATAGCCTCACCTTTTCAAGAGGATTTTACTCATTTGCAAATTAGGCAGCATTCAGATAAAGAGCATTTGTAGGTTAAAAAAAAAAAACCAAACCAGAAAAAAGAGAATAATTTGAATATGTGTTGTTTGCTGAATGTATCATACCTCAAAAGACTGCTTATTTTAAATGGGAGAACGGGATCCAAATTCCTTTGTTTGTGTTACAACTCACATTTTGGGTTAGTGGCACTGCAAGCATTTTGAAGAATTRCATTTAATTTTTCCCCTTTTCTGCTGTCTTTTTATTTGTGCTGATGTATAAAAATACCTTTGCACTGGCCTGTTTCCCCTTGTTGTCATCAGGCTGTTCTTCCCTCTAAGCTCAGTGTGTTTGTGAGGTGAGGGGGGGGGGTAGAAACACCCCAGGAAAACATGTAAGCTCAGTGCTGTTTATACTGAATTATATTTAAAATCACTTATATATTTTAGCTGGTAAAGGATGTTTTTGCAGGAAACTGCATTAAAAACTCTCTCCTTAGGAAACCAGTTCACAGGGGAGAGCTGGAGATGCAGGGAGGGAGAATGTTTGATTACCCCAGCAGCTGGTTGTGACCAACCTGGTACAGTCAAGAAGCTGCTCTTGGTGCCTTTGTCATGGGAGTTAAATGATGAATGAAAGTTCAAACAAAAGTGGGACAAACCCCTTGGTCTTGGAGATGCTTTGTGTGCAGGTGGTGGTCAGCTGCAGAACCCAAGCCTCCACAAATTCATTGCCGCAGAGGATTCAAGCTTTGTTATTGCCCTGAATCCTCAGAGCCTGTAATTGCAGTGGCAGGAGCAGCAGAGCTTTCAGATATGCAAGACTAAACACTAGCTGTGGTCAGAAACTTAAGGTATGTTAATTTCTCATTAGACCYACTCGCTGACATGCTACAAAGAGATAACACCTACAGAAAAACAAGCGAGCACAGTTTCACTTTCTCCCCTGTAGGCTTGAAGCTGGGATAATTAAGCAGAGGGATACCAGGAGGCATGTGATGGTGGTGTTTGTTCTAGCCAGGTGTTGTCAGCCACAGTGCTTAGAGCCCCAGGCCAACCACTGTTGTGTTGTTATTGCTGCACATTTCTGGGGCTGTGWCAGGCAGCATCAACCAGAATATTCTGAATTTGCATCTCTCATCTTTGGGGTGCYTCTTATCCCTCCTGTGATGTGCATCGTTCTGGACTGAAGGCCACCACTTCTGGACAGCCCCCAGATATTCTGCTGGATTTTCAGTCACGCACATTTGTTGCTGGTGCAAAAACCTGTGAGAACTTGGTATATGAAAAGCATGACTTATATTTAAGAGGAGGGTTTTTTTTTTTCCTGTAAAAGGCCCCTGAGATTTGCTCCAGCTTTGGACTGTCCCGTGCTTGKGCTCAGAAGCCTCTTCAGAGCCACTTCAGTTGGGCCATTGTGAGGAGCTTCCAGGGCTCTGTGCCATGGGAAGTGTCAGTGCATTGCTCTTGTTGAGCTGGACATGAACTTWAAACTCAAAGTCGGGTATCGAGGACAGGTAATTCAGAGACAGCCCTCCTGACCCCCTGTGAAGTGCAGGTCCTGATCTAGTGAAAGGCAGGAGCACTTTAATCTGCTGCAASGGCAGTGAACACAGCCCTAACTACATTGCAGTTATGATTTTGCATGACTTTTGTCATGTTGTTTTATATTTATAATTGTTAACTCACTGTGATGCAAATACAGTATTTCCAGAGACCTAAAGGTACTTTTAGCTCAGGTGAGAGTTCAATGAGCAGTGGTATTCACTACTCACTGGTACTTACTCTTTTTTGTTTCAAAACCTTGGGTTTCAATTTTTTGTAGTTTGTTTGTTCATCAAGCCACAAACAAATCTAATGGCAGGATGCCCAGGCTGTAAAAACACATGGTTRCAAACACATTTCATCCAAAAGATTGTAGTCTCTCAGCAGCCTATATTTATCAAATTTTAAGAATACAGTATGTTGTTACTCAGTGTTCTTTCAGAAATATTAAATCCCAAATCCTGATTGCTAAATTATTTTCGAACTTGTATCATCTGCCCTTCTCACATACATCATCTTTCCTCTCAAGGAGCATCTGATACCGTAAAATATTTTTTGTAGCTACTGATTTACACAGCATCAACCAAACCAATAAAACTGGAGTMGCTTGTTCCTTGCTCTGAACTTCTAATGACCAATTTCTGCTCTGGAATTCCCACTTCACACAGTGTATGGGACATGGGGGGCTTCYCCTTCTTATTTCACATTAATTCCTTTCATGGATGTGATCTTAACAAGGGCAAACCAACAAGAAAATCTTAACTCCCTGCAAACTGTTTGCCATCCTTCTCTGTTGATATTGCTATTAGTTAAAAACAAATGGAAAAGAGTGCAAGAGAAGAGAGGTGTTTAATAAAAGAAACTGTTAGAGCTCTGAGTATGATTCATCTCACTTTACTCAGGTACAATATTCACTGATCAGGATCCTTTCTGTGAACAACAGTGGCAGGATTTTATTTTTATTGTTGTTTCAAACATAGGTGAGATGAATTTCACTAAAGACCTCAGTACATCTAGAAGGTAAATTCTATGCTCACTATGGCTCTTCAAATCAAATTCTACCACATGAAGATATCATGATCAAGGTTTTCTTCCTGACTGGTTTTATTTCTATATTTTGAATTATGAATAGAGCTAGTGGAAGGTTCTAGCAAATTCCAGATTGGCAAGGGACTAGGTAAATAATMAAAGGTATCTTGTGAGTTAATATGTAAAATGAGTCAACAGTTTCATCATATGGTTCATGTCTCCAAGTGTGTGGAGTTTTGTGTGAGGATAGATTCATATGCATAAATATAATTATTTATTTTAGATGATTTATTCCTATTCTATCTTCTTTTCTTAGAAGACAAATATTAGAATGTTAATTCAGTATCTCAGCATATTGTTTTGTTTTTAATGGAGTAGCTGTTCTTGCTTAGAATATAAAGCAACTGATATGTGTTAATGCTCTCAGAGTTACTTAACAGGRAGAAAAATGTAATTCCCATGGCCACCCTAATTTTAGTGATTGGTGGTTGTTCAWAGTGTCCAGTGGACATCCCAAAGGCCTTTGTCTGTGTTTATTTGCAGAGCAGTAGCCATTCAGATGGGTGCAACAGGGGTTTCCATACCCTGGGAGGAGTTACACTGAGCTGGGAAGGGAGTTCAAAGCAACATGTGAGAGAAACAAATTGCAGGCAACCTGAAGTTTGGGATGGTTGCAAGGTTTTTGGGGAATTAGGAGAATAAAACTGCATAAACCTTTTTCCTGATTGAGATTCTGGAGCATGTTTCTCCCCACACACTTCCCACTCCCTTTTCAGAATTAATTTCTATATGAAAAGGCCACATTTATGAGCAATTTCAGTACCAYTGCCAGGTAATGGTTATAATTCCTACCGGGGAGCACAGAGAGTGCTGCAGTATCGCAGAGACCACAGTGTGGCAACTGTGGACTTTTCAGAAATGTCTCCTGTCTGTGGGAGCAGGTCAGCTGCTGCTGCTGCTGCACAGCTCAATTCCCACAGCAGTCAAATGTCTGCAGCAGTCGTGGAGGGGGCGAGAGAAAATGTCTCCTTCAGTTCTGAATTCCCTTGGAAAGGGAAAAGGGTTCTTTTGTTTTCTGGGTGGGTTGTTTTTTGTTGTTGTTGCTGTTGTTGTTGTTGACTGTCACAAATTTGCTGCTGCTTTATTTAATATGTTTGAGCAACAACCCTGTTTGTACTTTGCAGTCGCACCAGAGATAGCAGTGAGCAGAATTCAATGCCTTGTATTAAGGATGGCCAATGAATATTTATGATAGACCTAGGGAGCCAGTAATAAAAATGAAATCGGCATGATGCCACTAGATCCAAATCTTTGATCTCTGTTTTAAGAGAAAATACAATAAAGCAGGGGATAATGGACTCATTATAATGGAATGGTTAGTTATGGTTACTTAGGGCAGCGTGAATAGGTGGCATTACATAAACTGCTCTAGTCCAAGATTTACGATCYAGAAATGTGTTTCAGGCACTGAGTTTCCACAGAAAACATGAGTTTATGATATTATTTTGGTTTAGTCAGTCCAAACACAAAGAATTAAAGATACATCCCTTTCAGATGCCAGGATGGGCTATGCTCTTTCCTTACTAGGGAAAGCAAAAGCACTAAGAACCACCAAGGCCCTTCTAYTCCACCTCTTTCTGTGCTTCTGCTCCTCATCCATCATCCTGTGAGCAGGTAGAGGGAGGGTTGGACATTGCAGAGGGCTGGAAATTAAATTCCACTCCCTGCCCAGGCTGTCTTGCCAGACATCAGGTGTGAGGGGACACTTGGGGTCGTCAGGAGAGAAGGAACAACTGCTGGTTTGGCATCACCAGGAGGACTCAAGGGTAGTGGCTGGAGATCTATGCCACAGCCGGAGGCACCCATCTCCAGCAGGAGCAGGGAGAAACTTCTGCAGTGTGCTGAGACAGCTCCCAGGAAGCCTAATGAAGGAGATGGTATTTGACAGGGATGGGGAGCAGGAGAGAGTGAGCTATTTTTCTTTTTAATGGTTGCAATTACGTGCTCAACACCCCTGCCACGCTAAGCAAGACGCAGAGGAGGGTTGATTCCAGGCTGTAGATGAAAGCTGATCCTGAGGTCTCTGTCTAGCCAGGCAGGAGGAGGAAATGGAAACTCACTSTTTTCTGATTCGTTTCAAACTGATGTAATTTCTAAGGGACTTCATCACTAATGACATCTGGCAAGGGATTAGTCTGTAACGTGGCCCATCTCCCCCTTCTGCCCCTTTTCAAGAAAAAAGAAAATATATGCTATATTGAACTTCGGAAAACAGCTAGTAAGCAACCACAGTATAGGATTTTTTTTTTTTTTTGGTCTGATGAGGATTTTACCCAGCATGTTTGGCCTTGGAGGAGAGCCTGCATGGTATTGCCAGCTGGAATTGTCAGAGCTGCTTTGTCTTCTGTCCCAGGAAAACAGAAGCCTGGCGGGCAGTTACTCTCGCTCTTATTTCATATCCCTGCTTAGTCAGAGTTGCCAGCCCCAAGCACTGAAAACCCTGAGTCAGGCCACAAACAAATCACGAGATTTGGCTTGAAAATCATGAGATTTTTTAATTACAAGTAGTTTATTTGGGATTTCTCTGAGTCTTTAGAGCGCCCGTTCTTCCAATTTTATTTTACAAATCCCAAAGTTTGAAGTACGCTTTGCTGAATTATGCCTCTGTTTATTTATTGCAATAAAAGCCAGGTTCATTTGTGGTCACCTGACCTCTGGAACTGGTGAGGAAAAGACCAGAATAGTTAAAGGATGTGTGATGACCAGGCTGCTCAATGAGGGGCCTGCTCTGGGGAAGGTGATTACCCTGAAGATTTTGAGCTTAATTTTCTCAGTGTCACTTTGACCTGCAGCTTTTTGCAGAGAGCCTGAAGTGTTCCTTGCAGTGAACACTCTGTGCAGGTGGTGCCCTGTTCTGGGCAACATGTGAGGCCCCATTAATCCCTTTGCTTCCTGTTCTCCCTCTGCTCGTGCAGGTCCCGCTCAGAGCTCACACCTGGGGATCTTTTCTGCTTCCAGGGGTGCCAGCGAGAGGCACTGCTGGCTCCCAGRTGGGGACAGGGAAACATGCTCAGGAGCTTTGGACCAGTGTTGGTGACTGCAGGTACARAGCTGTCACTTGGGGCTAGGGACAGGGCCTTGTCACACTGAAAATTGCTTTTGGCAGACTTGTCCAAAACRTTTTGTTCCCAATTACTGAGTGGTTACACTAGCAAAGTCTCCTTATATTCCTCTTTTTTCTGTAAGCTTTTTACCACGCCCCCTCCTCCCGTTCCCCTTTTTTTTTCTATTTTTCTCCTCTTTCTTGCAAAAAGCTTGATTTTTTGACTCCTTAGCTGTCTACAGTAGCTTTTGTGTCCCATTAGCCCTCCACCCAGTAGGGCTGGATGCCTGTCTGCCTGTCTCTGCTGCAAAAGAAATTTAGATAACCTTGGCTCTCAGGTCTTCYAGTTGGAAGACTCCTTACTGCTTCCAGGGGAACAACAAGCTTCCCTTCAACCAGGTGTTTTCTCAGCTGTGACCAGTTAGAGGTTTCCCAGCYCTAAGGTTCCTCCCAGGCCRCTCTAGTGGGTGCAGYTTAGCATTTTAAGAAACCAAACTCTTCTAAATATACAAATATTTGACTGTGGCTCTCTAAAAATGAAATTCTTTGCATTTAAACAAATGCTGGAAGCCCTGCACAKCGTTGGGAAGTTCTTCTTTTACAGTTTTTTCAAAGGGGCTGAAAATGTTCCTGGAGAATAGACTGTGCAGCCTKAATATCTTTGGTTTTGCAGGGAGACTCATATTAACTAGGCTGCTTTTGTGAGGCAGAGGATGTAACAGTGTTAATTCACTGCTGGCAATAAAGTGTGTGCTGGCCAGTAAATTTACCCTGGATGGCACAGAGGATTGTTCTGGTTATGTGTCCCAGTCTTTATTAAATTTGTCCTGGTTGTTGCTGGCATTTTGTGTAGTCACGATAATTCTTCATGATAATTCTCACAATGAAACCAACCATAAGAACTTAGAAGGGGCCATTTCAAAAATGGAAGTTGAACCATTAAAGCCATCCTTTTCTTCTTTTCCTTCACATTTAAGTGTTCTTACAGCAAATAACATGCCTGGGAAAACCTCAGATTTTATTGTTTGAGTTTGGATTTTGATGTGTGTGTGGAATTGTTTCCATGAAAAAAAACACTACAACCCAAAATGACAGTCAGAGCAGCAAATTTGGGTGGATTCTGTTGGGGTTGGGGTGTGCTTAGTCAGAAAAGAGTTGCAGAAATCTGGGCAAAGTCTGGTACCTATTTGTGCCTGTGTCGGCCATCGGGTGAGAGCAGCACTGGCCGTGKGTGGGCACAGGGCTGGGAGGTGGCAGCTGAGCTGGCTCCTTCTGGGCTTCCCCCTGGTGCTCAGTGAGGCTGCTTAGAAGGGTTTGCTGTCCCCAGCATGGTCTGCAGGGAGTCACTCAACTTATTTCCATACCTGTGATACTGAAAGAGCTTGCTTTAACTCAGTAGCAAATTCTAGCACACTGGGTATTCTAAATACAGGTCTTTAACTTCCTTTTTTTTTAAAAAAAAAAAAGGTTAAAAAAATCCAATAACTCAGCTACTTAATATATACTTTAATTCATCGTGTATTTAATCTAACTTTTAAACTATAAAAAATTTGAAACTGGAAAAACAATTCCTTTGTCTCTTTAAACTGTCTTTCTCTTTCCTGATTTTGCACATACTTTTTCCTTTTTCTCTATGTTTTTTTCT
>NW_026623360.1:556375-558076 GCF_030028575.1 Malurus melanocephalus
TGAAGTCTTAAAAAAAAAATTATTAAGATTGGCTTACTGTATAAATTCTTGTTCTGAAGTTGGCTTCTATCGGAAAAAAACATGTTTTTTCAAATTTGCTGAAATGTTGGCATACATAAGAAAAGAGTCTCTTCTTGAGTTGTACAGACTCCAGAGACTCTTCCTGCTGTGTTGGCCAACTTGATTTGCAATGCCTGTTCTCCTGAAGGAGGATTTCTGGGTCAAGGTGGCTCCAAAAATCTGCAACCCAAAGGGATGATCCAACAACAGACAAAGCAGAGGGTCTGGTATGGAGCAGCCTCCCCTACAAACCTGCCTGTAGCACTCCGGCACTGATGCCCAGCGTGGGTGGGGTGGCTGCCAGCTCCCACGGCAGTCAGATGGATGTTGGTAGGAGACCTGGGATGTGTGTTAACCCCATACTCCTCCCAGCACCTGGCTGTGATCTGTGGAAATGTTTGTATCTGTCATAGCTGTGGAAATACAGACCTGCAGATGGTGACACTGGGAGTGACCCCATTGCCTGGAGGACATCTGGACCTTATCTCTGACGCAGGGAGGAGCATGTTTATGCCCAAYAGCCAATGTATATCCATTATTAAACAGCACCTGCCTTCTTTGGGGAAAATCCCCCAGATGATACAGGAGGTATTTTAAAACCCACCTGGATGCGTTTGTTTGTCACCAAGGCAAGAAGATTAGAGTGGATACGCKCCAGAGGTCCCTTCCAATCYTAACAATCCTGCGAGTGTGYGAGTGCTGAGCGCTGTMAGCACTCATTGGGCAGGAGAGGCAGGTCCCAGCCCTCCTCACATGTGCGGGCGGCTGATTGGGGTGAGAGCCGGGCCCGGCTGGGAGCAGGACGGGGCAGAGCAGGACGGGGCAGAGCAGAGCCGCAGCGGTGCCCGTCCCCCGCGGGTGCTGCGGCAGGTGCGGTGCCCAGGGATGCTCCCGCAGGGCAGCGCGCTGGGCCGGCCGGGGGAATGCGGGCGAGCGCAAGGTGCCGGCTTCCCCCTTTCATATATGTGATATATTTAATACTGGGCAGCGTGCCGCAATAGCCTGTGTCCGGGCGGCGATCTCCCGAGCTGTTTGGGCATGTGACCGCGGCGCATGTGAGCGGCGCTGCCGGGGCCGCCGGGGGAGGCGCGGGCGCTGTTATGTAATGGGCGCAGTGTCTGGCTCCGTGCGGCGGCCCCGACCCGCGGGGAGCTCGGCCCCGCCGGCAGCCGCTGAGAAATGGCTCTTGCGATTCCTGCGGGGCCGGATTTGCATGGAGCACGCATCCCCGCGCCGCCCGACGGAGCCGCCAATCGCGCCTTATGTAACGCGGCGGCAGCGGGGGACAAACAGAGCCCCCGCTCCTTCCCCTCTGCCCCCGCCTCGCCACAGCAGCGTGGAACAGCCTTTTATTTATTAACCTGCCCTGTCGCTTTGCCGCCTGCTCTGGAAGGTGTTCTGCAGGCAGCAGAGGTGCCTCCCCGCGTTTGGGGCTGAGGGAGTTGGCAGGGGATGCTGGAGTGCAGGCGCTGAGGTTTGGGCGTGCAGGTGGCCTGCGAGGAGTTTCCATAAATTATTTTGTGTGCGACTCCCCAGTGRCATTGCACAGAGGTGGCTGTGTGCAGCTGCAGATGTTCTTGCCATCAACCTCTCACCTTTTGTGCAGCTGCAGATGTTCTTGCCATCAACCTCTCACCTTTT
>NW_026623360.1:558135-579604 GCF_030028575.1 Malurus melanocephalus
GAGAGAAAAATCCCTGCAAATATGGAGCGTCTGGGGCAGCTTTAAATTGAAGCAACAATTTTTATTGATAACCATCTGAGGAACAAATTGACATARCAGGGCTGAAAGACAGAGAAGTGATTCCCCCATCCCCACCCTGCAGCATTCACCATTTCTCCCAAGTACCATTTGAAGTCCCATCCTTCCTCCTGTGATGGAAGCTAATGTTCATTGTCTTGCCCTTGAAAAGAATAATAGTGCTGCCCAGGAGCTSTGAAGAAACCAAACCCTCCAAAATTTTGAGCTCTATTAAATCTCCCCTACTTTCTAAGGGCCAGAATATACTGCTTACAGGCAGTCTGATTGCATGGCAGTCAAAACATTTTCTTCTWAAACATTTCCCCTGCCACCACTACAGTAAGAAAAAATAGCCATTTATAAAGCTGTGCTTGCAACAAACTCCAGTGCTATTTGATAAGATCAGGTATACTGGTTATGCATCTGGGGAATATTCAACAAATAATATCACTTTATATGATACACATTCTATTATCCTGTATTTATTGTATTTCCAAGAGGATGTTATTGTTGGAGTTGTTTTTGTATTAATAAGCATCACAAAATGGTAATTTTTTTTTGGTGGTTAAGAGGTTTTTGTTTTCCCTTCTGTTGCTCTTCCTCTGTTCTCTMACTTCACCTCTCTATATGCAGCAGACCTGTGTTTAAATATACATTGTGATGTATGGTTACATAACCCTGTCTTGCAAAGCACTGAAAAATGATCCCTGGCTTTATCTTCCGACTGTTTTTTAAAAGTAACATGTTTTGYGTATAATCTAGCACAATCAAAAGGCAGAGGGAGGCATACTGCTGCTACATAAGGATCATTTTCCACAAATCAGAACAAAAATAATAGAAATTATACACCAACAAATATCATATGCTTTGCTTTTTCTAGCCAATGAGTCCTAAAACCAGAGAGTATAAATGTGTTTGCTAACGAGTGGATACTGAGTTGATTTAATGAGTTGGTGATGCAGTTGGTGACTGCTCATTATCATCAGAGAATTTAACTTGCTGCAGCATCTCAGAAAATAAATGAGTGCAGCTCAGACTGGACTGTGCTGTGAGCAAAATGAGAACTTTTCCTGTCTGCAGCTTTAGCAGTCTTTGGTTCTTCYTGCCTCATATTAGCCCTGCTGAGCTGTATTTCAGGTCCTTTAACATCCACTGCTGATCCATCCAAGGCCAGGTGAGGAAGTGGTGCCAAACCCTGCTTCTCATGAGCAGTGGGAGTGTCCCAACAGGTAAACAGATTCAGAGGTCTTGACAGCTGGAGATTAACAACAGGCCTCCTCTCAGAATAAAGGACCATTCTTCTCCCAAGCTGTGGAGAGGGAGTATTAGGGCTCTGGTTATCATCCAACAGGCATTACAGGAGATAAAGGAGCTCCAAAGGTGTGGAAAGCTCAGACTACACCTTGAACAGGTCAGGTTGCTTATGAACGAGAGCATGTTAAGAGTCCTGCTTAGCTGTGCCAGTGCTGTGACTGAGTCAAATAARAACACCTTATTCAGGTACCATTTATGGAAAGAAAACAGCAAAATTCTTCCCATTCTGTAGCCTACATTTTTTAGGGCTTCATTCCTTAAATACCCATGTTCCTTCAGAGCTGTGGGTTGCTAGTTACTATAGAAGAGCAGCACATAAATAATAACAATGAAATTTGTTTTATTTTGGAGTTGTTAGAAAATCACTGTCCCTGTAGGGTATAAATACAGTAGAAGAGGTTTCGTGTGTTTGCACTTCGAGACAAAAGTTCTTCATCCTTAAAATATACAGTTACAGAGAAAAATGATTATTTTTTTTCCTCCTTGGTGCAGAGTTTTAGAATCTATTGCATGATTTTTACACAGTGCTGGAACTCAGAGATGTATGCAGTGAAACTTTAAAACTGCATTGAGTTTTGGAAATGTTCACCTGTTAAAAAAAAAAAAAATAAAAAAAAAAAAAAAAAACCCAACCTACAGAGAGTTTTAAAAATAGCCCAAGTCCTCCTGGAATTCAATTACAGATGCCTGCCAGCTGCTTCTCCTGCCCGGGACAAGCATTTCTAGTTCCTCTGTTCCTCTGGATGTTCCTTGCAGGGGAACAGCCCGTGTGACATGATTGATGAACAGAGAGATTGGAGAGAGAGGTGCTGGGGTATGGCCCCCTGCCATCCCTCCATCCCACCTGCTGCTTGGGCTGTCCTTTCATAGTCACGATTTGCGCTGTGCGATTGTTGTACAATGTGGATACCGGCTGTGCGGCCACTGCTGGGACTGGCACTTTATTCTCATGCTATGTGCAATGACTTTTTCAAAAGCTTTTTATTTAGCCCCTGTAGCACTGTGTCTTACAAAAAAAAAACATTATAAGAATCCCATCTTCTTGGATCTGTATTCTGGCTGAGTTCACAGGCGCACATTATGTCCCCCATTTGCTAAAATGCTGAAGTGCAGACCCTAAGCTAAACTGCAGGCTTCATTTCCCCTGGAAATATATGCAGATTGTAATATATATGCCCATGAGTGCCTATGCTGTGTTCTCCCATAATATGGACCTTGCCCTTAAGGAATTGTTTCCAAACTTTTGGTGCAGGATCAGAAGAAAAACAAAAGGCAAAACACCAAAACTGTGCTTATTAAATTACATGGACTGTCTTTTGTTGCATATCATCTTTTTTGTTAGTCTGGTTGCCGATGATTCAGCTGTCCAGTTCCAGGAGAACATTTTCCAGCAATGTAGTTTGGATGTAATCCTCTTTCTGGTCTTGTCCTGTTTTACCCCCATAGGCTTTCTGAGTGTGTGTGCCCATCTGTGTGTGGCAGTGACAGGAGCTTTCCACCCAGTCTGGCTGTCTGCAGGATCTCACTGGTTCTGTGCTGCCTTGCTCTCTTGGGTATCGTTTTACTCTTTGATTGGGAAGAATATGGTTTGAGGGTTTGTGGCAGAAATTCATTYACTAATTCATAGGGGAGGGAAGTGGGGGAGGAGAGGGAAGGGAAATAATTCTTTGGTACAGAACAACAATCCTCCAAGGACATAGTTACAGTATTTCTTGTTAAAGTACAACGTGTTTGTTTTCAAATCATGTAGAAAATGCAGTGATTCTGTGGCTGAGGCTGTTGCCTACTTAGCACACAGCTAAGATGCAGATACAGCTGTTCTGAGCTGAGCAGTCCCTGCTTGATGTCTAGTCCCACTGATTTCAGGAGACAATTCTTATTCACAGGTCTTCCAATAATATGACATGGCTGCCTGAGAGCTGGAGACATGAATGCCTTGTTTGATTTGAGATTTCTCAGTGATTTTTAATTTTGGTGCAGAGATCCCAGCAGAACTGATTTTAATTAAGAACCTGATCCTTAGCTCTTAGATTTAATGATGGGATGTGCCTGCTTACAGTGTGCAGTGCTGCCCTGCCTTAGGGATCTCTAGGCTAGCTCCAAATTAACCCATTTCACAAATTAATTTCACAAGCAGAATTGTACAGCTTCTCTTTCTGGTGCCATCTTGTTTCTTGTTTTGTGAGGTGCTTCTCCATAGTGATGCATGGATGCACTCACAGCCTCTTATGAACTGAGGTCAAATTTGTTGTTAAAATCAAGTAGKTTTTAGCTGTTTGACACATACATTTTTTTTTTATCCTAAGATTTTAAGTTAGGCTAAAGGTCGATGCTTCCAAATTGTATTTTTAAAGGAGGCTGATACATGTGTGATAAAAGTGATGAAGCTGATGTCTGAGAAGCAGAAGTGCACACAGCAAGTCACTGGAGCTGACAGATTTCAAAGGGCTGTAGCTGGCTCTGTAAGCCCCTAGCTTGGATGGTTTGATRTAATGCTGTTTCCAGACACTGTGGGGATCGCATGTGCCAGTGCTGGGTGTTGCCAGACAGAAACCACAGCAATTCACCCTCTACATAATTACCACCTACAGCAAGGCTAGCAGCTTTTAAACGAGGAGGAGTGGGATTCTTTATCGAGGAAAACACCAAGGAGTTTATGTCTTGCTGTAAATCCACTTAATCTCTTCATTGGAAGGGCAAGGAATAGTGACAAACCTCAGCCAACACAGTGCATAATGAAGTATTTTTTAAATGCTCCCTTTGATGTTAAACTGTAACACAGGCAGAATCCAGAAAAATCAGGTGGCGTTTCTTGCAGCTCACACAGCATTAGCAGTGGTTTTGGACATGCACTATAGCTGTTACATGGGAGGCTTTAATGTGCATTTTGAGTACTTTTTTCCCCTCTATCTGGATACTAAAGTTAATAATAATGTAAGCATAGATCTAGGCACTTAAAGGCCTCTTTTGGACAGTTGATTGCTTAAAATACACAGCAACGTTGTTAGAGGGAAAAATACCAAATTAAAATTTTGTATTTAATTGTTTACTTTCTTTTCTTACCTACTTTTCTAATCACTCTCATTAATATATTAAGAAACAAGTTGTCTTATGACTGTAGAGGTGTGTGGATGTGAGGGGGATTGTATCCTTTGTGGAGTGCAGCCGTGCAAAAACAGATGTTTGGGATTTGACTCTTTTGCTGTGCTGGTAGGACTAACAGATCAGGGGAACGTAAGGTGGCTTCCTTTGCACCTGATCCAAATCCCATTAAAGCCACTAAAAAGATTTCTAATGTTATTAGAGCCATKATGGGATCACTCCAGCCACACTTTCCTTGTTCCCTTGCTGACAGCATGCCTGCTCAGTGTTCCTGGTGGAATCAGTCATAACAAGCAGGAAGATTTTCACCCTTGCCCACCAGGCAACTGGTCTTTACTGGTTTCACATTTCACAGTCATTGCATCTGCTCCTCACCAGTACAAAACTCAGGTAGTTGTAGTAGAAATGTAGATGGGGAGAGCTGCAAGGGGACCTGAGCCCCCACAGTGCTCTCAAATGAACCAAGGGGGYCCTTGGCACTGGGTTGCTTTAAAATCTGCCACTTAATTTGCAGATAGAATTCATTAATCTGCCGTTTATGTGATCTATATTATTCCTTCTTGTTACTATGGGCACAAAGAAACCCTGATATTGAAAAAGTGGTCTCTTGAGGCACAGGTCTGGGGTTTCAGTCAACTGGATGAAGAGAGTTTAGATTTTGCTTGAGCCCATTTTGATTTGTGCCCTGAAGGCTGAAAGATGGTTCTGTGCTGGCAAAAACTCMGGGTGCCTTCAGTGCAGATTTATTACAGTGTAGGGGAACGCACCCACTGCCAGAAATATTTGACACAGCATGAAAGGAGCCCACTTTGCTATCAGGTAGGGCTGCAAAAAGCTGGAGAGGTACCTGCTGTTTGCTTATGAAACATTGCAGGTGTAGACATCTGTGTTCAGCTGAGTCTTACGAGCTGAATGCCCCCCTCTGCATCCCGCATCAACTCCAACTTTTCTGACTGCTTCTTAGCATGTAACTTGCAGCTTTTCCAGCACATTGTTCAGCTGTCCTGCCTCATGGAAGGGTTTGGTCATCACAGCTTTGCAATAAATGCATCTGTAATCTTCTTGTTGAAGCATCTTAACATTGTAAGAGCCAGCTATGAGCACTGCTTTTGATCCATGTGAGCTTCTGGCTGTGGAATAGTTGAAATTATCATAAATCTCCTTGAGATGGATTTTTCATCCCCTGAAATGTAGCCCCAGCCTCACCTGCACCTGAACTTTTTTTGTGTGTAATTTAATACCAGAAGCAGGAGAAAAGCATTTTGAGTGATTTCCAGTGAACCTTTGCTTGAGGTGAAGGAGGAGACAGATGCATTCACTGCCTGAAAAATGGTTGGCTGTTGGATCAATAGATCAGATAGTTTGGTGTGAGGGAGTGGATGTCTTTTGCCACTATTAGAATGGTGTGAAGCAGATTTCTTTGCTCATTGAGACTGTAGTTAGGCCAAGAGATGGCTTGCAGTTGTGAAGCTAAAAGATCTTTGTCCTCTCTAGAGGCTGAGGGCATTCAGTCGGCACACAGCTCACTGCCCAGCAGGCACAGTCAGCATCTCCCCACAAAGACCCAGTGCTCTTTGAAGGATGTGGGAATACATTGTAGTGTCTCATGTGAAAGATCTGTCCTTTAATGAAGTCATACAAAGACCCTGTGGTAGTATTTACAGAGTAACTTGTGCTATTTAAGGGAAAATTTAAGATAATTGTGTTTTTTTGACTCTGCGTTTCCTTCTACCTATGCTGTGTTGGCTCAAGTTTGGAATTCTAATTTACTTGTTAAACTTTAGGTGGGAGGGCAATATTCTGAGGCAAGCTGCTTACTTGAAGGTCCCATTATCATAAGTGCGAGCCAAGGACCATAGCATCCTTCAGGAGCAGACTGTAAATAAGGGCCTGCAAGATCTGGCTATGTCCTCTCAGTCCTACTTTTGTCTTTTGTTTCAAGATAGAAGATTTATATTTTATGTCACAAAGCAGATCATAATGGTTATCTCAGAGCTCATTGTTATTTTGCAGTGTTTTTGAGGCCGGTAGCCTAATACTGCAAAGTTGTTTGTAATGTTAAGCTTCTACACCTAAAGCAGTGAGGTATCCATGGTAACTGTCTTGCCTGTACACAGTCCCTCGGCTGCCTTTTCACACAGGTCAGAGCACGCACATTCCCAGAAACCGACTCAATTTTGTCTGCCTTAAACATCAGGTAATTTTAAAAAGGCACTGGCTCTGACTTTTTTTTTCTTTTCTTTTTTTTTCTTTTTTTTTTTTTTTTTTTGGTGATAGAATTTAGTTTTAATTAGCCATTTGAGCATTCTGCTAGTGAAAACAAAATAAAACACCTCTGCCACTGTAAACATCTCTGCTGCTCAGACCTATTCAAATTAATCCTTAGTCTTGTGCTTAAAATGTTAAGGGCTTTGCAGCAAGCAAATTCCAAATTAAAGTTTCCACTTAACACTGCAGAAACATCATAATATGAAGTTCATAATGGCACATTTTCATCTAGGACCTCTGTTAGTACTTGGTATACTCAGTTTCCTTTGTCTGCTCTTGTATATGAGTCCAGTATTAGAATCTGAAGATTATCCTCCTTCCTTCCCATCTTCTTGTTGATTTGCAAAATATGTGTTCATTAAGATGAGTTTCTGTTCTTATCTACAATGATTTTTTGCTGTTGTCTGAGGTACTTATTGGCATATATACCAAAACCTGAGGAAAATTCTCTGCAGAACCAGATGCCATGCTTGGAATGTTTTCATCTGCTAGCTTGCTTCCATCTTAAACTTTTCCTGTCCTTTTTCTTTGGATATCATTTTGCTTCCTCTTGGTTTGTTTTGTCAGTTGCAATGCTTTTGGTGTAGTGAATCATCAGGTGTGTTTCTACTGCGAGTTTGGCTTAGTGACTCAAGTGTGGAGAAGGAAAAGGCTCATCTTTTAAGCAGATGCTTCTTTCCCCCATGCTCACTTGTCCTTTCCCCATCTCCTCCGGAGCTCCTTTGTTAAGCAAGAGGCATCATTACCAGAGTTGCTGAGGGACAAAAGCTACAAATCAAGTGTCACATGGATTATAATGTGTCCTTGGTACAGCCAGGGAACACGGAGGAAAAAGGCAAAATTGGGGGGGACGAGGAGGAAGCAAAAAGATGGAGCACAGCAAAGCAGGGGAGACAAAATCCAGATCCTCTCCTGGTCTCCTACATCGTCCCTTCTGCACTATATAAATCTGTCAGGCTTTGGCTGAGTCTCGGCAGCTCATGGTGCCACAGTTAGAATACTAATTCTTGCTTCTATACACAGGGAATTTTAGGCCAGAGAGGGACATTAAGTATGTAGGTGGAGGCATCTGGGTGACACTCAGTCCTTTGCAGTCAAAAAGCCATTTCATCATCGAGTGGACCCACAGGGAGACAGAAAGGCACTAATATGTATAGGAAACCAATTTATGTAACCAAGCCTTTGCAAAGTGGTAATTAATTAAAGGAACTAAATAATGGTGTCCTTCTGGTCAGTGTTAGTTAGGGCTGAATGAGGGATCTGGTGTTCATAGGCTGTCATCAGAATTGAGAAGTCTGATACTGGGCAGTCCCTGCCATGCAGAGGCATTCTTTAGTGTCTTAGAGGATGACGAACTTTGGGCTTTGCTAGTACAAAACAGAAGAGTCTTCTGTGGGAGTGAGAAGGAGAATTTGGAGTGACCTGGCTGAGCAAGTGAGTGTGTGTGCCCAGGTCCACACCAGCAGAATGTCCCCCTGGAGAAGTGAGCCTGGAGCTTCTCTCTAAGAAGCTGCCTTTTGTTCAAAATCTGGAATGTTTCTACCTGTCATTGTTTTTATATAAACCAGTAGCATTCTGCTGAGGATATTCATCAGGTAGATGAAATGCAGACCTTTCTCACATTGGGATTTTAGAAATATACTCTCTTGCTGTGGCAATTCTGTGTTTAACCTGTTGGAGTCAGGKTTCCAGCCGATATTTTGGGTCACTGTAGTGCTCTGCATGTCAACCTCATCAGAGATTTTGTAAAAGCTGTTTTTCTCTAGGATCTGCATTGGTTTGCACTGTTTTTTGAATCCAGTACAAATAGACTTGGTACACTTAATGTTCTCTTTTAAACACATGTGGATTGCTAAAGAGGGTCAGACCAGAGGATTAAGAGCATTTCTTGCTGTGTGGCCATCACCAGATGCTTCAGAAGGTCTAAGAACCCCCACTGCAGGCAGAATTCAAGTTTTCTATTCTTCCTGAAGTCTTGGAATAGTCCTTAACAGTAAGATCATAAATCTGTGGGCCCTAAAGCAAGAGATTTTGTCTTCTTTCCCATAGTTGTTTTTTTAGTATTTGCTATTGTAACTGGTTTTACTTGTCTATAGAAATGCCCAAATCCTCTTCTGAGTCTTGCTGAATTCTTGGCCTTGGTGACTTCCCATGGCCATCTAATTATGTGTGGGCTGACAGTTGTTTCTTTATCACTTTTTCATCGACCCTCCCAATTCCATTGGGGCCACTTTTTGGGTGGGAGAAGAAACAGGAATTCCTGACCTCCCCACCTCCACCCCATTAATGTTTTGCTGTACTTTTGTCACMTCTTTCCATCTCTCTTCCAAGGTGAGCAATCTCAATCCATAATACCAGAACTTTTCCACACCTTTTTGTGCTCCCAGCACTTGTCTGATCCTTCTGGGAAATGGCAACCKGTAGAAAACACAGGACTTAGATGAAACTGTGGCATTGATCTAACTTAGAGCACTTACAATATAATAGAGCACCATTTCCCATCCTACTCYATGTTTTCATGAGTTTTTTTGCTCCATTCAGAACAGAGCATTTTACCAATAATCAGAMTAGGCTGAGCAGTCAGTTATATAGCCCTGAAAAATGATGGTGGGTTCTGTTTTGTGCTCATTTAAAGCACTGACTAGGTGCCATGCCTGTGCAGTCTAATTCCCAGTTACTGAGRCTGTAAAGTTCATGTTGGTTTTCATAATGCTGTGGAGCCCCTGATGGTGGGATGCTTCATGGCATTTATCATAGAGATATCAGGAGTGAGGATATCAGTACCCTTGAAACACAGCAGGAAAAAGTTGCTGTTACAGGACTTCCAGAGAAGGTTTCCTGCAGGCTCACAGTCAATCTGTGTAGTGCTTAACACCTCTAAAGAAGTATATGACATTGTATTTCCATAGCTACATGCTGTGCATATAGGAACATTYCAGTGATAATGTATTTATCCTTGGAAGCAATAGACATTTAGGCATTATAACGGCAACAGCTTCATAATAAATATATGCTAAAATGTGTTATGATGAAATAGCTAATGCACATGTGCTGCAGTCTTATCTGGGACAATAAATAACTCAGCAATTTTAGCAAATATTAAATATAAAGGGGCARTTTAATATTATGGGTGAACAGCTTGCATATTAAATTTTATATAAACATGAAACTGTCTTTTAGTAGTGGGAATTTGAGAAGCTGAGACAAGCTCATGAAAATGTGACTTCATTTCCCTCTTGTCTGTACCTTTGAATAGCTGATTTAATTTCAAGCAAGTTTTGGTCATTTTTCAATCAGCTGTAGAGTGGCTTCAATGTTATTTTTTTCTGTTCAACATGGAAGATAACTTTTTTCTGATCTTGGGAAATTTAGCATTTGAAAATTGTTGCTCCTGAAATAAGATGTCAGCTAAGAAGCTATTGAGTTCTGATATGACAGCCAATATACCTCTGAAAGTTATTAAAAACAAAATGTTTCTCTGTTAACAATGTTYCAGTTTCATGCAGCAACTTTGACTAATAGAATTAGTTTATGAGACTTYTGCTGCAGTGTTGCACAAAGTCAGAATTATTTCCATGGCAGTCTTCAAAAGATATTATTAGATTTATTTGTTTGAACTGATGAAATTTTAGACTCCACAAGTGGAAAGCTAATATTRGCCTCTAATTTAAAAGGGAGGATTGAGAACTGCTTTGGAAACMTAGAGGTTTTTCCCAGTGAAAGTTGCACTCGAAAATCAGGATGTYTATGTGCCATTTGGAAGGGAAACTGTTGTAGAAAGTTGAGATAGGTCAGGAAAGACCAGCTCCAAYGCCGAGTCACTGCAGGTTTGGGAATCAATGGGTAAAATCCAGGATAATCCCAAAATGATCCTGGAGAGGTGCTTAGCCTGCTCACTTATTAATGACATTAATGGGAGTTAAGGTGGCCTGGTCTAGCCCARGGTCTGAACCAGGACCTGATTCCTCTCTCCTGGGAAATAAACCTTGCCAAAGACCTCTTTTCCCAGTGTCTTGAGGAATTCAGCACTGGGGTTATTGTGGGGCCAAGCCCTTCTCTGTGGCAGCACAACCTCTGCTGGGGCAGAAATGAGAGCTCAGATCTGCAGGGAGATTGTTTTAGTCACAAGATTATCCATTTCTCATACTTTATCAAGGGGTCCTTTCTTGCTAGCGTGACCTTACCTCCTAATCCTRTATTGCCATTAATTCTTAGCTACTTGGGAGTGGATTTGCTGTTTGAGGAAGAGGAGATGTGGCTCCTTGTGGTGACAGCCAAATGTCAGCAACTATGTCCTTGCTGAGAGTCAGCAGCAAGGATCTAACAAAAATCAACAAATCTACCAGAGGAGGTTGCTTAATATGTATTTGATATTTGCCACCTCTGGCAATCAAAGTCATGARTCAGGCTCCTAGAAATGATGAAACTATTTTGGTTTGGTTTCTTAACAATCAAAACCTCATCCACATATTTTAGCAGCTTTTTCTTTTTTTTTTTTTCCCTGGCCCTCTGGGCTTTGGCCACACAGATTTCACATTTCCAAGTACTATTCTCAGGATGAGGGACATTAGAGATTAGTGTGGTGGTAAGGTGGTGGATTTTGTTTTGTACTTTTTTTTTTTTTAATGYGAACTGAAATTCTCATACAAGCACAAAACTTCAGGTRCTGAACTTCAGGTGCCAACCATCATGAAAAGGATTATACAGCTGGAGAGTTGACATGAATAGAAAATTTCTGATCAAATTTACTGGAAATTTATTCAAGCTACTACTTTTTTTTTTTTTTTTTAACTGAAGAACATGAATTATAAATATTATCAAATTATCCGTGTCAAAATGGATAGCTAATAAAGCACTAGACTTGTACTATTGTCTAACTTTGCTCTACTTTTCTGTTAGTCTGAAATGCCACCTAATTTCRCAGATGAAGTGAAATCAGTGCAGTAGCTGACTTTGTTCCAGGTGGGAATTGTTCTCCTTTGCTTAGAAAAGGGGGAGGATGTTTTGTTTTCCTTGTGGTGCTGTGCAATGCAGAGTGAAGGGAGAATCTGCCTRTCACTGCAGTCACAGCTTAGGACATCTCCTGCTGTATCCTGGCCCCGCCCAGATGCTTTTTGGAGCTGACTTGTGCTCGTTTTCCAGCAAAGTGGAATGCTAAGGCCATGTCTCCACACACCACTGATAATACTTAAATATTGCTGCTGCCCTGAACTGCTGCAAGGTCGGCTTCCTTCTGCCATTCCCATTTTGCTGCGTGGATGGAAGCTGCTGGAATGTGTTTTGACCAAATATTTTGTTTTGCTTGGCAGTGGCCACAAGTATATTCAGACGCGCACACACACACAGACACATGTACACACACCTGGGTTTTTTCCCCTTTAATGCCTGAAATCCAGGAAATCAGCCACAATTTCTGTTTCCATGTAAGAATACAAGAGGCGTTTCTCAGAAGTGTCAGGTGTGTTGATCATTTTGTCAGGCTGGTTCTCAGGGCACTCTGGATACAGGGTTGCTGATCATTGTCAAAAGCACATCTGTAAATCATGGAAAGACAGAATCTGGAAKTTCTGTGAGTTGAATATAGTGGTGTTCCAGCAGAGGTGAGTGGCACTAAAAGGAAAAATGGTTTTGACRAGGTCTTGGGATTGTTTTGAGACAAGATATATGGCCCTTGATTATTTTGCAGGAATGCTGAGAATTAGTTTCTTTTCRTATCACTTAAAAAGAATTATAGACATACAGAGCACTTCTAACAGAATAATTAACTGTGAACATTTTTATTTATTGAAGAAAGTGACGCAGATCACAGTTTAATGACATTTACAGCATAAAACTCCAAASCATTGAGAACCAATGAGAAGTACTTATTTAACAGTGTATTAAYATTATCAACAATTCATGTCAAATCCAGTGAAAAATTTCTGGAAGCCTGTAACCTGAATTGCAAAATAATTCCAATAATGTGGTTTAAGAAATGCATAGGTTGCTTCAAAGGCAAGCAGGGACATGAGTACAAATTCTGAAGTGTCATCATCAGTCTTCACGGTGTCCTCACTGTGGCCTTGCARTGCCTGAAGGGAGCCCACAGGAAAGATGGAGAGAGATCCTTGTCAAGGGCCTGGAGTGACAGGACAAGGGGGAATGGCTTCACACTGACAGAGAGGAGGTTTAGATTGGATATGAGGAAGAAATTGTTGCCTGTGAGGGTGGTGAGGCCCTGGCACRGGTTGCCCAGAGAAGCTGTGGCTGCCCCATCCCTGGCAGTGTCCAAGGCCAGGCTGGGTGGGGCTCTGAGCAACCTGGGAYAGTGGTGGGCGGTTGGAACTGGATGATTTTTAAGGTCCCTTCCAACCCAAAGCAATCTTTACCAGTAGACAAGGAAGAAATTGAGAAATCAGTGGAATTGGTGGCAGGTAAATACGAACAGAAAACTGAAATGCAGAAGTGCCCCCTGAGCCAATTTGAAAGCCCTGAGCCAACAGGTGAAGATTCCGCTTTATCTGATCCAAAACAGGACAGGCTGCATCTGCAGTGCATTCCTTAGCTAGCAAATCAGTTATCTGTAGTGCTCTGGCTTTGGAATTCAACATAATAGCAACATGGCAGAAGAGAATAATGTCATGAAATTGGTGTTTGACCACTTCTAGTATTTTCCCTTGCTACCTGTTTCAAATWGCTCGTGAAACATCAAAACACAGTAGTGCTCCTAAGTATGCATCTGGAAATTAAGTGTCTGTTTTGGTAAATATTCACATTAGGGCACTTAGGGGTAATTTTTTTTTTCTTGCAGAGCATGAGGAGCTCTGCACAGAAATCCTGTTAACAAATAATAGGATTTGTGTGCATAACTCCTTGTGCATCACTTTGAAAGTTTACCCCCTGCAGCATAAGAGTTAGATAATTTTAGTCTTTGAAAATTGTGCTTCTCAGATCTGGTCTTTTCCTACAGTCTGTTATTGATGGTGCACTCATAAATGCTTCTGAATAATCGTGATCAAATCTTACATTGTTTTCCTTCTGTGGTGGAGAACTTGAGTTATTGTGTGTCTCAGTGCTTTGTCTTGTACTGGAGGAAATTTGAAAGGAAAAATTACAGAGGTGCAAACCTGACCTGTTTTGTAAGTGCACAGTTTATATGCACAAGTGACAGATATAAACAATAATACTTGCTCATAGCCAAGTCCCGTTCTCTATATATATAAATGCATATATACATATGTAGGGATTTTATATTTGAACAAAAAAAAACCAAAAAAAAAAAAAAAAAAAAAAAAAAAAAAAAAAAAAAAAAAAAAAAAAAAAAAAAAAAAGAGAAAATAAAAGCCATTCAGCAGCTACTAATACTTTGTGGCCCAACAGAAAAATTATGCAATTACAAAATCAAACTCTGTTTTTCAAAGTGTTTTCTTCTCAGTCTAAGTCTGAATGCCCCAGTGCTGAGGTTTTCACTAACCCAAACAATTTTCCTATCCTGCTGTATTCCTAATGGAGACACTTATAAGAGGTACTGCCAAAAAAATCTTTCTCTTAATATGATGCTTTCCTGAGTTTCTTCAGGGTGCAAAATTGGACAGTCATTAGGCAAAACCTGTGGGGTTTTTTTGCACTGTATCCAGTATTTTTTTCCCTGTCCATATTGAAAATGGACTGGCAATAGCAGTTGTTTTGCAATAGTTTGGCACTTAAGCTTCCAGCTTTCGATGGAACCTGGAACTGCAAAGGAGAGAAGAATTAAAAGACTGTTTAAAAAATGAACTCCTTTATAGAACAACTGTAGTTTGGTTTTCGAGAAAGTCGTGCTTGTTTTTTTTTTATCTGGACCTGTTAATGCATCTCTGCATTAGTTACAGCCTCAAGTTTATCAGTTAGTATTTGTGATGTAGGCAATTTGTATTGAAACAAGTGGTTTTCCTCCCAGTTTTGTGTAGGATTGAACAATGGSACATTTTAAATGTGGGGTGTCTCTGCCTAATGAGAGACAGCTGAGAGGTGTGGGTGGCCAGCTCTCCTCTCCTAAGAGAACTGTGTCATGAAGTCTGGTGCATATTTTGGGTTGTTTTTTTCTTTTCAGACTTGGATAAAACTCTTTTGCCTGGCAAAGTGTGTGTCTGCTCCTTCTCCTACTTAAGTTGCTGGCAAACCTCCCATTGATTTTAGTGGAAGCAGAGCTGGACACCAGCTGGACCCAACTTCATATTTAAAAGTGCTTTTTTTCCCTGGGGTGAATAAATGCCCCAGTGTGCAAATARCTCTGCTGTTGGGTGTAATATTTTATTGGTGGAAATATATCACTTTCAACTATCAGTTGGCTATGAAAACATCTTGTTGCAAAAAGATCAAAACCAAGAAAAAGCTCACTCTGTGTAAAAACAAACAAACACCTCCCCAAAACAAACAACTTCCCCCAGTTCRTGAGCCCCCTGGAAGTTGCTGGCATCATGAAAACAGAGATTTTCCACTTTGTGCACATAATAGGAGTCAAGATTCCGGGGCTCTCTTCCAAACCCGTGCTTGTGCAACACCGTGTGTGTGGTAGCTGTGGCCTCAGCTGATCCCTTTTGGAGATGGAGAGATGTCTGTGTCATCTTACATTTCAAGARCAGGTTGAATCATCATTTCAAGGGTTATAAAACCACGTGTGGTATCTTTGCAGAAGCCACTTGCACAAAACTCCTTCTCCTACCATGTTTTGTCTCCAAGAGAACTAAGGGAGCAAAATAGTTTGAAAATGGATGAAAAGCAACAACAACAACAACAACAACAAAACAGCAACCGAAGAAATCATCCTGAAGCAGACACTCAGACCAAGCAGAATAGAAATTTCATTTATAAATAATAACAAGAAACATGTAGAATTAAGTGTTTTTTAAACAGCCTTCATAGAAAGCCAGGCTTCTAACCTCATCTATATTTACTACAGCAAGAGGTGGCATGATGTCTTCATAGATTATGTGAGATGACATATTTTTGTCACCCGGCTTGTTCTCCTAGTGCAGACCACAAGATCTTCAAATAGTTTCTGTCTGAGAAGCCACCTAGTYGTGGTTTAGTAACTGCCAGCAGTACAGACTATCACACCTCTTCTTAAGCTGTTCCAATAGCTAAATGCCACTACTGTTATATAAAATAAAAATAAAATTCATAACCCACAAACTGAATAACCCAGCTGCCTCTAGATCTTTTCTAGCTGAATTTCTCCATCTTCAGCTTCTCACCAGTGTGTCTTGCACCTTTTATCTTTAGACTGAAGTCATTTATWATATCAGATTTCTTATGTAGATAGCCAAATACAGAGTTCATGCTTAGGCTGATAAGCTCAGTAAATTGAAAGCCTTGAATTTCTGATGAAAAGCCATGTTTTATTCTCTAATCACTCTCATGGAGTTTCTCCAAACCTGATCCAATTTGTCAGCAATCTTCTTGAGCTGTGGACCTCAGCTTGTGATGTGGTATTGCTGCAGTAACGGGACCCTGTGTGTGAATAAATAAGATAGTTTCACAAATCCTATATAACACCTCTTGTTGCCCTTTGCAGAATTGTGGGATTTGGGGAGTTGTCATTGCACTGATTTTTTTCTCCAAGGCCTTTCATTCTTCTCCAAAGTCACAACMCTACTAGAACAGAATCTTCCATTTTTTTTGTGTGTTCTGCATTTTATTGTTATTAAAACATGCAGAGGTTTGGACATAATGACACTCATATTGTTGCTTCCAGTTAGTTTAACAAATGATGCCCAAACTGTTAGCAGTGACTTGACCTCATCACCCCTTTTTTTGTATGTCCTTTCTAAACACAATTAATAATTATTTTCTGTATCATTYAATTTCATTAAGAAAAGCCCAGAATGAGGCAGACAATGCATACTTAATGAGTTTTCCCATTAGAAGCCTATACATTTGTTTATGATTTCTTTAAATTGCATGTTGAATTCTGTCAGTCACTCAGTTGTTAAGCCATTTGATAACTATCCTTCTGGGCTTACTTAATCAAAAATTTTGCCTTACYGGGGTTGTGTCACACTGCAGTTTATCAAATTTCACCAGAATGATATTTTCATTATTAGTAAAAGCAGAATATAATCTTTAGAAGTTTCAGAAGGTTTGTTTTTGCAAACTTGTACTGAGGCAATTATTACAAGATGATGCCAATTTTMAAACTGCTGTCAGTATATAGTAGTTTATTTTAATTTTGTGTTAATGGAATGCAAAATCAGCCATTCCTTTGCCTTTCCCAAAACTTATATCAAACTCACYGGAGAGGGCTGGATATCATTAGAAAGTTTAAAAAGTACTCTCTGAGTACTTTTGGAAAAGTATCATTGCATGAGAGATTTCTCACAGTTCCCTAGGATTTTGTAGCTCTTCCAAACTTTCTGAAAACCTGTATTAGTTGATCAGAGATCCCCAACAGCTCCTCTTTTGTACTTGGCTGCAAGTTAGACATATATAAAGATTTAATAAGACTAGCTTTCATGCATCTTCCTGGATTAATGCTGAAATACGCTCACTGTAGCACAGAAATACTTGTTGCATGTAGCTGCCTTTTCTGTGGAATCACTGATAATCTGAGCATTTCCACTTCATTAGTTTAATGTAGAGTGAGAACCGGAAGAGATCACCAGATCCTCTAGTTCAGCCTTCAGAACATCCTAAGTATAATTCCAGTTCCTTAAGAAATGTGCAGAGTTATTTAAGACAGGACAGATAAGTTTTGGTGGTGTAATAGGTGATGAGTGGTGAGCCGGTGCTGATGCAGCCATGATAAGCCTTAGATACCTCTCTCAGCCATTGTTTCCTGGCACATCCTCATGTGGAACCAGCCTTTTGCAGGCTCAGACAAGGCAAGTGAATAAACCATTGTATTAAGGCATTTAAATCAAGTTTAAAGACCAACGAGTATAATGAAATACGGACTGAGAAAACGTAATTTGTTTGTGTCTACATGTTCCTACTGGAATAATTATTCCCTATTGGAAACTTTTGCCTGTCAATCCCTAGCTATTTAAAACTGCAACAACAATATCCAGTTGTTGCTTTCTTGTGTCCTCAGTCTTTATCCTAGCTTTTGTTAGGGACAATGCAGTGGTATTCATCAGCAACAATAAGACTGTTATGTTTCATTGTATTTTTTCCARAGCTATACAATGTTCTAGCCATTATGGAAGGGATTGCAGTCAGCTGAGTGATGTTTACATGCCACTTCCATACCCTAATAAGAGGTATAAAAGAAAGTGTATTGTAGCCAGCAGGGCAGAGATTCAGCTTGGAAAGCCAGGACTTCTGCCTTGTGTAGAAATGCAGGAGAGGAAGATAGTACTACCCTGCCTAGTGTGCTTTGATTTTTGGCCTTTGCTGTAGCACCATGARTGTCAGTGGTATCTGCTGCAAACTGCTTATTCATGCTGCTGCTGTGATCATTTGCTTTTGGGCAGTATTAATTTTGTGGCTGTGCTAAGTTAGGGCTCCATTTCCAAGGACATCAATGGCGTGGCTGTCTCGCTTGTCCTGGCAGCAGCTGGACTCGTCCGTGTGATGGGGCCGTTCTTGACTGTGTTTGTTGGCGTTCCCATAAAAGCATTCCCACACACCTACGCCAGCGGGATCAGTGCTTTTTCTGGAAGCAGGGTCTTTCCAGCTTTTTCTAGCGTGGTGCCTCACAGTCACATGCTGGAGGTGACGGGCRTTTCTGAGACATTCCTGTGCGTTTCTCAGCCCCGGTTCGTGTGGCTGGGCTCTTCTGCTCTTTGTAGTGGCAGCTCGTTTCACAAGACTCATGGAAATCATATGGCTGCCTGAGGTCATCACAAGGGGGATGAAGATCCCGAGTTTGCAAATATGTGGGTTGAGCCTGAGGGTACATTTTTGACACAGCTGTCAGGCAAAGCAGAGGTTCCACCACATTTCTGCTTTTCAAACACGGCATCCTTGACCCTTGACACTGTGGCTTCTGGGAACTATAACTGTTTCTGGATTCATGGGAGGTTGAGAGAGAGCAGGAATCCTAATAATTAATACTTCTTGGAAGAAGAAATGAAATCTCTGCCTTAGTTTGGGTATGGGTGGTACAGGATTCCCCTTTGCATAGCCAGCTGGAGAAACATCTTCATATTCCTTGGTGTCTTTGAAGGTAACGAGGCAGGAGGAAGATGTGAGATGTGCTAGCAKTTGCTTCCAGGTAATCAGACCCCCGTGCTAAATCACTCCATTTGTTAGTCAGAAGCTACTTTGTGCTTTTAAACATTCTTCTTGATAAAATGAAGGCTGGTTTGGTTGAACAAKAAAGCTTGTGACCACAGGTACATATAGATGGTTTTCGGTGTTTCTTCCCGTGACTGCATTGTGACTGTTTATATAATTTACCATTAGTCATCAACAGACTGCATAGGTTGCTGGTTGAGGGTGTTGACTCATGTGTTATGGCAAATGCCAGCCATTGTGATTAAAAGATCGTGTCTCAAAGCAATGTCTATTCTGGATTGTGCCCTAGTTGGGAGTTAAAGAGGGTTTCTGCTCTGTGACCCSCTTTGTGCAACACAGTTTTATGATTCTGTGATATATATGTCTGAGAAAGCTCGAAAAGGGACTTTAGCCTTCTTCTCAGTCCATGTTTATCAGTTCTGGTGGGAACTTTTTCCCGCATCAATAATGTTTTTCTTCTTCAGGAGATGAGGAAATGAGGTTCACTTTGCTGTGAGAGGCTGAATTTTGGTCCCAGCTAGAGACAGGACATTGAGCAGGAGGAGCTGATGCTCTTACCCGTCATAAAATTGCTTATGAGCTTGGTTACTGTACCCTGCCCATGCACTCTGGGCTGAACCCCATCACAAACCAGGCTGGGAAGGAATCTATCTCTGTGTTAGTTCCTCAGAGACTTGTGGTTCTTTGTCTTCCTCTGTAGTGTAGAGCACACTGGATTAAGCTCATCTCGAAAATCCACACAGTAAATTCCCTGTGGGTGACGCTCCTTTTTTTTTCTTGCAGCCATTGTGTTTATATCTTTAGATGTTTTACTGTGGGCCTTGTACTTTCTTTGGCTGTTTGAGGGAATTCTGTACAGACTATGATCAAATGAAAACACCAGAATATGAGAATTAGGAAGGAATGGCTGGTTGGTGTCAGGTGACACAAAATCCTGCATTTTGGCACTTGTTTCAGGTGGACGAGTCCATTGTCTTTGAGGCCTGTGGAGCAGTGAAGCCCCGCTATGGTGTGTGGTTKCTGCTGGAAATATTGCTAAGTTAACAGAGAAGTGGGACTGTGAGAGTGTCTGGGACTTGGTTCCCCAATGCTTGCTGTCTGTGTTGGCCACACACCTCAAAACACAGAGGTGTTTTGATCGCAAAATTGAGTGCTGCACTAATGTGCAGGCAYTGGCAAGCTGCTAAATGCTGAGAATGCTTCTAGTGCACATATTTTTTTGAAGTTTTTTTCCATTAAAACCAATAATTTAGTAAAAGTAGGGATAAAATAGTTCCATTTTGCTGCCAAACTCTTGAAATGACCAATTTTCCCCTTCTGTGTTGGTCATTGAAGATCACAGTTACTCTTCTTTATAAAACCTAAGGTTACACAAACGCCTACACTTGTTGTGTCACCTTCTGCCTCTCTAAAGCTGAGTGTTGAMTGCAGGTGTTCTGTGGAGACTGAAGGCAAAACAAAGATGCCAAGTAATTGGTACYCCCGACTCTCAATCCAACGTGTCTCGTGTTGCAGAACATCAGTAAAATRAAAGGCAAGATCTTCAGAGAGCTGCATGCAAATTTTGACTGGTTGTGGTTTTGGAAGTCAAGGAACAAGGAGATACAGASAATGCTTTTTAAGCTGTTCTATCAAATGTCATATCTTTGTTTTAATATTTTATGTGATGTGGCTTCTTTCAGATGATCAGCTGGATTATCTGAGATCAGAGAAAAGGGAGTGGTACTACTCAGCTGCAGAAAATAGGAAGAAAGTACTGCCATGGCAGGGTAGGGCACGGACACAGTGACTGCAGAGCACTGGCTGTTTGTGGAGCTTGTTTGARTGTACACCTCTTACAGACAGCCAGTCACAATTATTGAGGTGGAAGTATTTTATTTATAATCAGTAAGTTTAAAACTAACTTTAAAAAAAGTTTGTACAACACTATTTTAGTATTTTCCCCTGGGATTTGTTAGATAAGACCATTAGAYGTTTGTTTTCTGGACGACTTTCCCATTTGTGTGCTTACTAATTCTAATGAAAATACCTACTAAATTATGTATCTGTGTTAAACAGCTTGCTTTGCAAACAAAGGAAATTGGCCACAACACTCATTTCTTCTATTTTTGTCTTTCTCTTAAAGGGCAACACTTTAAGGAAAATACTCCTGTATCGGTATTTTAAAGGGGAATATGGAAGTGGCATGAATGGGCCTCTGTCTACCAGCTACAGCAAAACTGCACAAGTGGGAGGTAAATCAACACACATCATTTCAGGAGAGCAAAATTAGCAGCACCATTTTTTCTAATGGGCACATTGGACGTGCTCCAGGCATTCAGTTGGTAAATAAATCAAACGTGTTCTGTAACCACTTAAAAGAGAGGTAGTATCAGACTTTTCCTATTTTTAAGTTGTACACGCTTGTCTCAGACTGTGCATTTGGAAGTACCAAAGTAGGTACAGTAAATAAATTCAGAAAAGCATCTCTGTCTTTGGACAGAGATGATGTTGTTTCTGGAAGCTTAGATTTTTTTTTGGTATTCCAGAT